>NC_067398.1:68024006-68324006 GCF_016432865.1 Antechinus flavipes | reverse complement strand
ACACTCTTTCATATGAGTGGTAATAGTTCCAATTTCATCCTCTGAAAATTGTCTGTTCATATCCTTTGACCATTTATCAATTGGAGAATGGCTTGATTTCTTATAAATTTGAGTCAGTTCTCTATATATTTTAGAAATGAGGCCTTTATAAGAACCTTTAACTGTGAAGATGTTTTCCCAGTTTGTTGCTTCCCTTCTAATCTTGTTTGCATTAGTTTTGTTTGTACAAAGGCTTTTTAATTTGATGTAATCAAAATTTTCTATTTTGTGATCAGTAATGGTCTCTAGTTCATCTTTGGTCACAAATTTCTTTCTCCTCCATAAATCTGAGAGATAAACTATCCTATGTTCCTCTAATTTATTTATAATCTTGTTCTTTATGCCTAGGTCATAGACCCATTTTGATCTTATCTTGGTATATGGTGTTAAGTGTGGGTCCATGCCTAATTTCTGCCATACTAATTTCCAATTATCCCAGCAGTTTTTATCAAATAATGAATTCTTTTCCCAGAAGTTAGGGGCTTTGGGTTTGTCAAACAGTAGATTGCTATAGTTGACTATTCTGTCTTGTGAACCTAACCTTTTCCACTGATCCACTAATCTATTTCTTAGCCAATACCAAATGGTTTTGGTGACTGCTGCTTTATAATACAATTTTAGATCAGGTACAGCTAGGCCACCTTCATTTGATTTTTTTTTTTCATTAATTCCCTTGAGATTCTCGACTTTTTATTGTTCCATATGAATTTTGTTGTTATTTTTTCTAGATCATTAAAATATTTTCTTGGAAGTCTGATTGGTATAGCACTAAATAAATAGATTAGTTTAGGGAGTATTGTCATCTTTATTATGTTCGCTCGGCCGATCCAAGAGCACTTAATATTTTTCCAATTATTTAAGTTATTGATATAGTCAATTATGCTAATAGTTTTCCTAATATTGAACCAGCCCTGCATTCCTGGTATAAATCCTACTTGGTCATAGTGTATTATCCTGGGGATGATTTTCTGTAATCTTTTTGTTAATATTTTATTTAAGATTTTAGCATCAATATTCATTAGGGAGATTGGTCTATAATTTTCTTTCTCTGTTTTCAGCCTACCTGGTTTAGGTATCAGTACCATATCTATGTCATAAAAGGAGTTTGGTAGGACTCCTTCAATCCCTATTTTTTCAAATAGTTTATTTAGCATTGGACTTAATTGTTCTTTAAATGTTTGATAGAATTCAGATGTAAATCCATCTGGTCCTGTGGATTTTTTCTTAGGGAGTTGATTGATAGTTTGTTCTATTTCTTTTTCTGAGATAGGAGTGTTTAGGATATTTACTTCTTCCTCTGTTAGTTTAGGCAAGCTATATTTTTGGAGGTATTCTTCTATTTCATTTAAGTTGTCAAATTTATTGGCATAAAGTTGGGAAAGTAACTCCTAATTATTGCTCTAATTTCCTCTTTGTTAGTGGTGAGTTCTCCCTTTTCATTTTTAAGACTAACAATTTGATTTTCCTCTTTCCTTTTTTAAATCAGATTTACTAAGGGTTTGTCTATTTTGTTGGTTTTTTCATAGAACCAACTCTTAGTTTTATTAATTAATTCAATAGTTTTTTACTTTCAATTTTATTGATCTCTCCTTTTATTTTTTGAATTTCAAGTTTAGTGTTTGACTGGGGGTTTTTAATTTGTTCCTTTTCTAGCATTTTTAGTTGCAAGCCCAATTCATTGACCTTCTCTTTCTCTATTTTATACAAATAGGCCTCTAGAGATATGAGATTTCCCCTTATTACCGCTTTGGCTGCACCCCATACATTTTGGTATGATGTCTCATTATTATCGTTTTCTTGGGTGAAGGTATTAATTATGTCTATAATTTGCTGTTTTACCCAATCATTCTTTAGTATGAGATTATTTAGTTTCCAATTATTTTTTGGTCTACTTTCCCGTGGCTTTTTATTGAATGTAATTTTCAATGCATCGTGGTCTGAAAAGGATGCATTCACTATTTCTGCCTTACTGCATTTGAGTTTGAGGTTTTTATGTCCTAATATATGGTCAATTTTTGTATAAGTTCCATGAACTGCTGAAAAGAAGGTGTACTCCTTTCTGTCCCCATTACATTTTCTCCAGAGATCTATCATATCTAATTTTTCTAGTATTCTATTTACCTCTTTGACTTCTTTCTTATTTATTTTGTGGTTTGATTTATCTAATTCTGAGAGTACAAGGTTGAGATCTCCCACTATTATAGTTTTACTGTCTATTTCTTCTTGCAGCTCTCTTAATTTCTCTTTTAAGAATTTAGATGCTACACTACTTGGTGCATATATGTTTAATATAATTACTGCTTTATTATTCATTCTACCCTTTAGCAAGATATAGTGCCCTTCCTTATCTCTTTTGATTAGATCAATTTTTGCTTTAGCTTGATCTGAGATCAGGATGGCAACCCCCGCTTTTTTTACTTCACCTGAAGCATAGTAGATTTTGCTCCAACCTTTTACCTTTAACCTGCATGTATCACCCCGCTTCAGGTGTGTTTCCTGTAAACAACATATTGTAGGATTCTGGCTTTTAATCCATTCTGCTAACCGCTTCCTCTTTATAGAGGAGTTTACCCCGTTCACATTTATGGTTAAAATGACCAATTCTGTATTACTTGCCATCTTGTTAACCCTGGTTTATGCTTTTCTTCCTTCTTACTCCCTTACCCCCCTTCCCAGTATTAAGCTTGTGAGCACCACTTGCTTCTCACAGCTCTCCCTTTTTTAGTATCCCCCCCCCTTAAAGTTCCTCCCCCTAACTTACCCCTTTCCCTCCCAGTTTCTGTATTCCCTTCCACTTAGCTTATTCCTTCCCTTTTCACTTTTCCCTTCTCACTTTTCAATGAGGTGGGAGAAGTTTCACCATAGATTGAATATGTCTAAAATTTTTCTCTTAAAGCCAATTCTGAAAGCAGTAAAATACTCATTATATTCATCCCTCTCCATTCTTTCTCTCAGATATAATAGGTTTTCTTTGCCTCTTCATGAGATGTAGTACCCCCACTTTCCCCTTTTTCTGGTACAATGTCCTTTCCACATCTAGTTTCTAGAACAAGGTATACATGTATTCTTTATACATCTTTATAGTCGAAATATAGTTCCCAAGATTAATCTTTACCTTTTTAGATTTCTCTTGAGTTCTGTACTTGTAGATCAAATTTTTTGTTAAGTTCTGGCTTTTTCATCAAAAATAGGTGAAATTCGCTTACTTCGTTGAATGTCCATCTTCTTCCCTGGAAAAAGATGCTCAATCTCGCTGGGTAAGTTATTTTTGGTTGCATACCAAGTTCCTTAGCCTTTTGGAATATCATATTCCAGACCCTTCGATCCTTTAATGTGGATGCTGCCAGATCCTGGGTGATCCTTATTGTGGCTCCTTGATACTTGAATCGGGTTTTTCTAGCTGCTTGCAGTATTTTTTCCTTCGTCTGAGGGTTTTGGCATTTGGCCACTATATTTCTTGGTGTTTTGATTTTAGGATCCCTTTCAGTAGGGGATCGATGAATTCTTTCAATGTCTATTTTACGCTCTGTTTCTATGACTTCTGGGCAGTTCTCTTTGATAATTTCCTGGAAAATAGTGTCCAGGCTCTTTTTTTCATCATGCTTTTCTGGAAGTCCAATGATTCTCAGGTTGTCTCTCCTGGATCTGTTTTCCAGGTCTGTTGTTTTCCCCAGAAGGTATTTCACATTCTTTTCCATTGTTTGATTTTTTTGGATTTGCTTGACTGATTCTTCTTGTCTCCTCGAGTCATTCAGTTCTGATTGTTCGACCCTGATTTCAGTGAAGTATTTTCTTCACTCACTTTTTTAAGATCTTTTTCTAATTGTCCAATTGAGTTCTTTTCTTCTGTGGAATTTTTTTCCATTTCCCCAATTTTGTTTTTTAGAGAGCTATTTTCTGTTTCCAGTTCACTAATCCTATTTTTCAAGGATTTGATTTCTTTATTCACTCTCTCTTTAACTGAGTGGGATGACTTCTCCAGACTCTTTTGCCAAGCCTCCCTCTCCTTTTGCAAAGCGTCACTCTCCTTTTGCCAAGTCTCCCTCTCCTTTTGCAAAGCGTCACTCTGCTTTTGCCAAGTCTCCCTCTCCTTTTGCAAAGCCTCACTCTGCTTTTGCCAAGTCTCCCTCTCCTTTTGCAAAGCCTCCTTCTCCTTTTTCCCATTTTTCTTCTAGCTCCCTTGTGAGAGCCTTTTTAATTTCCTCCATGAGATTCATCTGTGCTGAGGAACAGATGATCTCCTCTTTTGGGGATTCACCTGGGGACTGTTTGTTTTTAGTCTCCTCAGGATTTGGAGTCTGCTCTTTATCTGTATAGAAGTTGTCAAGGGTTAAAGTCTTTTTCAATTTCTTGCTCATTCTGTCTAATAATCAAAGACAAACTATCTAAGAAAAAGACTAAAAACAAACCCTTGAATGGAGACTGCTTTCTTTGGGGGAGGGGCTGGGTGGTGTTACGGAGCTTTTTCTACAGACTATGGGCAGTAGTGAGGCCCTAACAGGACAGCGATGGCTGTGCTGGGCCTGCGCTCTGAGATCCAAGAGCGTGCTGAGACACTGTGGGGGAGGGGTGGCCAGGTCCCGAGAGACTCCAGCTGTTTGGGGTTGTATTCTTCACCCCCGGGGTTTTTAGCTTCTCTGCTGCGCTGCTGACTTGCTGCTGGAGCAAAGTATCCAGTCCTGTAGCAAAGCTCTCCCCGCAGAGACGGTTGCGATCACGCCCCACCCCCTCTCAGCTCTGCTTGGCTCTGAGCTGCTTTACGTGCTCTCACTGCAGCTGCTGCCCGCAGTCTGCTTCCGATCTAATAACCGTCCCCACCCTCACGCAAAAACAGATCTTTCTTGACGAGTCTCAAGGATGGTTTCTCTTGGTAACTAATTGTATGTTTTTTTTCAGTCGAGCATTAATTCAGAGGCATGAAATGAAATGGATAGTGAGAGAAAAGCGCGGAGGTTACATAGCAGTGTGCCTCTTCTCCGCCATCTTGGCCGGAAGTCTGATTCAATCATTTTGAAGAGTAATTTGGAACTATGCCCAAAGGGCTATCAAAATGTGTATACCCTTTGAACCAGCAGTTTTTCTTCTGGGCTTATATGCCAAAGAGATCATAAAGGAGAGAAAGGGACCTGACATGTGCAAAAATATTTTTGGTAGCCTTTTTTTGTATTGAAAGTGAAACTGGAATCTGAGTGGATGTCCATAAATTGGAGAATGGTTAAATATTATATAACATATGAATATTTTATGGAATATTGTTGGAATCCTTACTAACTGCTAAGTAATTAGAGTTGATCTAATCTTACAAGAAGATGTTTTGGGCAGAACCTGAAACAAGGTACTAAGTAGAACTACCCATAATCCCTCTCTCTGGAAGGAGCATAAATAGGCCAATGGGCCAGTCGGAGAGTGCTCGAGAGAGGAAGACGCTACAAGTCGAGATTTCACTGGAATGACATGAAGACTGGAGCTGGCTGGAGGCTAAAGAAAGCAGAGGCAGAAGCTGAAGGACCAGACCTTTGGATTTAAAGACATTTGGAGAGAGCTCTTGGAACCAAGCAGAGAGATAGGCCTCTAAGCTAACCGGGCTATATTGGGATAATAAAAGATCTGAACTTTTATCACCTGGCTGTGTTTTGAGAAGAAAAAGATCACCACATTTTGGCGCCCAACGTGGGGCAAACAGACCCCTCCGTGGATTTCAGTGGAAAAGCTCCGATCCTGATTCAAGTGGAAAAGCCTCTGATCCTGATCCAGTAGAAAAAACTTCAACCCAGAAATTAGGGTGAGTGAAACAAAGAAATTTTGTTAGAAGAGTTAAAGTAGAATTTCAGCTAAGATGGGACAGATATTTAGAAAACAGTCTGTTTCTGTTCAAGGAAAATGTTTAGAGAGCATTGTCAAAATTATGGAAAGCCAAGGTTTAATTATAAGTTTACAGCAAATCACTGAACTTTTACAAACTGTAAAGGACATATGTCCTTGTTTCTCTCTTGATAAGGAATTAGATCTAAGTGAATGGAAATTGGTTGGAGAGGATCTTTGTCAATTCTATGATAAAAATGGGCCTAACTCAATAATTAATACATATAATGTAATACAATTGGCTATAAGAAGTTATTTAAGTGATAGAATGATGAAAAGGAAAGTACAGGAGGAAGAATTGCCAACTTTACTAGGTGAAAAGGAGGACGAATCAGATGAGAATGGAGTTAATTACAATTCTGAGTATGATACTTCACAGCAGGAGGAATTAGGTGATTCCACATCTCATGACCCTCCCCCGCAATTAACCCTTCATGGGTGGAACAAGGGGGAGGGAGAGAGACAGAAACACAGTCAGCTTCTCCTGTAAAGCAGAATTTGACAAGATTAGAAAAAGCATTAATTAAAGCAAAAAATGAAGGAGAAGATATATCTGATTTTATAAATGCATATCCTGTGATTGAAGAGCTCAACTCCTCAGGTCAAAAAGAGAGAAAATACACTGCTTTTAATTTGGGAAAAATTAAAGATTTGAAAAAGGGTTGCACTCTTTATGGGGCTACATCATCTTATGTGAAGATGTTACTGGATAATTTGTCTAATGAAATCCTAACCCCGAATGACTGGAAATCCATAACGAAAACTTGTCTAGAACCGGGACAAAATTTATTGTGGCTTTCGGAGTTTCATGAATTATGTAGGATTCAAGCCCAATGCAATAGGCAAACAGGAGCTATTGTACAAGTTGCTTTTGACCAACTAACTGGAGAAGGTCAGTATGCAGAGAGTTCAGAACAGATTTATTATCCCATAACAGTGTATGAGCAAATTTCTAAGGCTGCAATAAAAGCTTGGAATTCTCTCCCTGGACAGAAAGATGGAAATAATGCTTTCACAAAAATAGAGCAAGGTCCCAATGAACCTTTTGCAGATTTTGTGGGACGTTTACAAACAGCTGTAATAAGAACCATTGGAGACAATGCAGCAACAGAAATAATGACTAAACATTTGGCTAAGGAAAATGCCAATGAGATTTGCAAGAGAATTATATGGGGGCTAGACAAAAATGCTCCTTTAGAGGAGATCATTAGACGCTGTGCCACAGTGGGCACAAATGCTTATTATGCCCAGACTATGATGAACATGGAAAGACAAGGTCCTTCTTGGCAGAGGAATTCTAGAGAAACTCGTCGATGTTTTCATTGCGGAAAAGTTGGACATTTGAGAGCTCATTGTAGAAATGGAGATAGAGTGAGAAGACAGGGTGAGAGAAAACCTAAAACCCCATGTCCAAAATGTAACCGAGGCTTTCACTGGGCCTCTAAATGTATATTGACCCAGAGGAATGAGAGGCAGGGCCCAGCTCTAAAGTATCAATCAAAGGACAGGTGGGGCATGATAGCAGCTGAGGTTACACCCAGAGAGACTTTAGAAATTCAGAACTCTGATGTCATCAACCAACAGAAAAGCAATCAGGATTACAGTTGGGAAGAATACAGGCCTTTTAAGACAACAAGACAATATCCAATGCAAACAGCTCCAATGTAATTACCAGATGATGAGGAGAAATCCCAAAAGTGGTAAATAGAAGAGAATTAGATAGGTTAACTGCTTGGTTGGGGAAGAGGATCTGCTTATATTTCCACAGGTGGAAAAGGAATCAGATGGCTAACAATGAGACTGTCAAAAGAACTTTAAAATCTTCAGCTTTCAGTTCCTGAAAAACCAGCAAGAATCACTGGATTCCCTGAGATGAAAAATTGTTGATGAGACTTTTGCAGTACTTCAGGGCTTACAGGAACTATTAGATTCCTGGCGCATGAACTAATGGACAATGGATTCCTTATGGACTATTTCTAGGACTTATGGACATGTGTAAATTTTCAGGTCGATTTATGTTGTTACATTACTACTAGCCTGTGTTATATTACTATGTGCTTATGTATTTTAAGCAATTGCAAGAATCATTGGATTTCTTGAGATGAAAGATTGTTGATGAGACTTTTGCAGTAGTTAAATTTTCATGTTGATTCATGTTATTTGTTACATTACCACTAGCCTGTGTTATATTGCTATGTGCTCATGTAAATTATGTATAATGCCTCCCATATTGATGGATTTATGTATACCATGTATATCTGTTACAAAGTTCTGGCCCATATTGATGGATTTATGTGTACCCCCTCAGAAACCCCCTATGTTTTAAAACAAAAGAAAGGGGGAGATGTGGAATCCTTACTAACTGCTAAGTAATTAGAGTTGATCTAATCTTACAAGAAGATGTTTTGGGCAGAACCTGAAACAAGGTACTAAGTAGAACTACCCATAATCCCTCTCTCTGGAAGGAGCATAAATAGGCCAATGGGCCAGTCGGAGAGTGCTCGAGAGAGGAAGACGCTACAAGTCGAGATTTCACTGGAATGACATGAAGACTGGAGCTGGCTGGAGGCTAAAGAAAGCAGAGGCAGAAGCTGAAGGACCAGACCTTTGGATTTAAAGACATTTGGAGAGAGCTCTTGGAACCAAGCAGAGAGATAGGCCTCTAAGCTAACTGGGCTATATTGGGATAATAAAAGATCTGAACTTTTATCACCTGGCTGTGTTTTGAGAAGAAAAAGATCACCACAGAATATTATTGTAATATAAGAATCAATCAGCAGGGAGATTACAGGGAGGCCTGGAGAGACTTACATGAGTGAACTGATACTAAGTGAAATGAGCAGAACCAGGAGTTCATTGTGCATAACAACAAGAAGATTATATGATGATCAATTCTGATAGTCCTGGCTGTTTTTAACAATGAGATGATTCAGGCCACTTCCATTGATCTTGTGATGAAGAGCATCATCTACACATAGGGAGAGGCCTGTGAAAATTGAATGTGTATCACAACATAACATTTTCACTCTTTTTGTTGTTGTTTGCTTGCATTTTGTTTTCCTTCTGATGTTTTTTTTTTTTTTTTGATCTGATTTTTCTTGTACAGCAAAATAACTGTATAAATATGTATACATATATTGGGTTCAACATATATATTTTTATCATGTTTAACACATATTAGATTACTTTCCATGAAGTGGAGGTAGGGAGAACGGTTGGAAATTTTTCAACACAAAGCATTGCAAAGATCAATGCTGAAAAATTATCCATACATATATTTTGAAAATAAAAAGCTTAAATTAAAAAAAAAAAAGAAAATGAAAAAAAAAGTTTTCTCATTATTTGGGCAGTTAGAAAGACTATATAGAGGGTCAGATGAAGGAAACAGTTGAATGTGAAGAGATGATATATTAAAAAAAAAACAATACTAAAATTTAGGGATGAGAGAGTTGGGGGGAAATTATCATACATAGAAGACTCAATAAAAAGCTTTTACAGTGGAGGGAAAGAGGGAGCAAGAACTGAGGAGGTATAAGTCCTATGTTTTCATAGGAATTGGATAGAGGAGGGAATAGCATACATCCTCAATAGATAATACCTATATCTATATCTCTTTCCCTGAAGAAAAGTAAGTTAGGAAAATGATATGAAAAGAGGAAGGGTGATAGAAGAAAGAGTATATTGAGGGAATAGCCAAAGCACAATCGTTTTGAGAAATGACAGGGTGAAAGGAGAATGACAACAATAAACAGAAGTGAGGGAATAAAGTTAGCAAGAGAAATTGTGAAAAAAAGAAATTTTGAGCCAAGTTTCTCTAATAAGGGCCTTATTTCTGAAACTTATAGAGAATTGAGTCCAATTTACAAACAAGAGAGACATTCCCCAACAGATAAATGATCAGAAGATGTGAACAATTTTGAAATGAAGTTATCATCTGTATTTCTAAATTAAAACATGTTCAAACTATTGATTGGATGTGAATCAAAACAATCATGAAGTACTAGTACATACCAATTAAATAGGTTAATAGGACAGAAAAAAGAAAATAATGATTGTTGGAGGGATGTGGAGAAAATGGAACATTAATGCACTGTTGGCGGAATTGTACACTGATTCAACCATTTAGTTGAACAATTTGGAATTATATTCAAAGGGTTATAAAACCATCCTTATCATTTAGTCTAGTGATACCATTACTTGTTGTGTATCCCAAAAGAGTTAAAAAATAAAAAAGGAAATAAACATATGCACAAAATATGTATAGCAACTGTTTTGGGGGGCAAAGAATTGGAAAATGAGGGAATGCCCATTAATTGGAGAATAGCCTAATAAATTGTGGCATATGATTATGATGAAAATCTCTTGAGATATAAGAAATGATGAGCAGCATGCTCTCAGAAAAACTTGGAAAAACTTAAATAATCTTATGCAAAGTGAAATGTAAGATGATCAACTGTTAATGACATAGGTAACTTCAGCAATGCAGTGATCCAGGAATATTAGGAAGGACATGATTTAAAAAAAAAAAAAAAAAAAAAAAAAAAAAAAAAGCTATCTATCTCCAGAGAAAGAACTGGAGTTCTTGTATTTGTATTTATTGTATTTGAGTACAGTTTGAAGCATACTTTTTAAATTTTATTTTTCTTTCACAACATAACTATTATGAATTTTTTTTTTTTTTTTTTTTTTTTTTGGTGTGGCCACACATGTAGAACCTGTCGTACAATAATGTTTGCATTCTCAAGGAGGAAGTTTGGGGAGAGAAGAAGAGAGAAACTGCAACTCCAAGTTTTTAAAATGAATGTTAAAAAATATTTTTATATATAACTTGAGGGGAAATAAAATGCTAAAAAATACTAAAAACAAACAAACAAAAAATAAAACTCTTGACTCAAAGCCAGAAGCCTTGTTTTTCCATTCCTGGATGCAATATTTTGAAATATGTTTTCTTGGTTAAATCACTTACTGTCTGTAAGTTTCATGTTACCTAATTTATAAAATGTTACTACTCAACAAGTTTTAAGGAAATCATTTTACATGTTTATGAATGTTGTGCTGCATAAAGGACTTTGAATAATGTAAAAGAATATAAACTATTCCTTTTAAGTTATTGTTATTATCACATATTCTAAGGAAATGCACATAGGAATGTTCGTAGAATGTCACTGTGCTCCTACTATTCTTTTTTATTTAATTGCTACAGATTCTTGCAAAGAAAGACAATAATTAATTATGATTAAAAATATTAAGCTATAAACTTATTTTCTTTACTCTGATTGAAAGAATCTTCCCTACAACTCTGTGAACAGACGGCAAAACAAGGATAATATAAACATCATCTCTTTCCCACATAATGATAATTTACCACATTAGGCATCTATGTAGTTTTTCATTCAATATAGATTTAAGGTTGTGAGTATTTGATACAGTGACATTTGTTAGACCTAGTAAATTTAAGCTTTTAATGGATTAATGACACGTGATCTATTGTGTCTGATCTATAATAATGATATATTTGAAAGATCATTTATTGTTTAAGATAGTTAAAATATTTTGAGGTCTGTGTTTGAGAATGTAGATTTGTCATGTTATATAATGTAAGCCAGCAAGTTTGGTAGATGCTGAAAAAAATGTTTTGGAACTTTCACCATTTATTTGTATAAACTTTATTGATCACTAAGGTCAGGATCTTTAAGAATAACTTTCATAATTAATAATCAAGATGACGTGACCCTAAATGTTGTTGTCGCTGTGAAGTAATGATTTCATGACATTAGTTTCAAAGAATTATAGCCAGAGTTAGAAGGGACTTTAGAAGTGATTTAGTCCAGCCCCCATATTTTATAGATGGAGAAATTGAGACACAATGAGGTTAAACAATTTGTTCAAGATCATGCCATAAGTAACTTCTGGTCACTTTGGTCCTAAACTCAGTGCTCTTCCAACTACAGCATACAGTCTCTCTTCATGTAATTACATTTTTTTTTTCTTTTTCAGTGGACTTTATAACATGAAACATTAACATCTTTATATTATTGTTTGAACATTACAATGCAAAACAAAATCCAGTAATGTTAAATCATGTCTAATGATACTGAGGGGTGTTTTCCCCTATATAAGTTTTAATAAAATTTGGTGAGTGCTGATGATATCAGAAGAGAGTGACATAGAGAGACAGACCTGGGGGGGGGGGGTAGGGGAAGGAGAGAAGAGAGAGAGAAAGACCTTAGTTCAAGATGAAAGAAAGCCTAATCATTATATCTAGTTTTCACCATTCACATTTTATCTCATTTTTCTTCCAACTCTCCAATCCTCCCAATTCTTAGAAATCTTTCTATCATAATCTTTATTTTCTTAAGCCCCTCTCTTATGCTAAGAATCTATTTAAATTCCATCTCTTTTGAAAAGAATTATCCCACCACCCCATCCCTTGACAAACATGCTTTCCTCTGAACCCTTATACTATGTACTGTGTTCAAGAACAATTTGGTTTTATTTAGTTGATCTCTTAAAAGACAGTTAAAATCCATGGTAAAATCCTTGAGTGGAAGCACTGTCTTTAGATCACAGAACATGAACTATAGAATTTAAAAGCTGGGAGGTACCCAAGGTATCTGATATATCTTATTTTCTCAGTGCTTTGCACAAGGTAATGTACATTCAATACATGTTTGTAGATAATGAAGATGAAAATATAGCACCTTCTGAACATAAGTTCATTAGAGACTCCTTATTAAAATGATTTATTTCTCAATTTTATGACAATAAAAATATCCTACCGATAGTATTATGTGAAAAATTACTTTTGGCATCATTATAGCCTTCCCCCTTCTTTCTCTAAATCACAGGATTCAATTTCCCTTCACATAATTCCATTAGTGCTATTCTTTAGTCCATTTCTTCTAGATCCTTAGGTTTATGGCCAACTTGCATTTCTAGGTCAATACATGACTCACTAATTCTGGGAGAAAAAATATAAAACTTTAGAGGACAATTTCTCGACTTTGATGACTGACCTGGGCCAAGGACCCAGACAGTGGCAGAAACCATACTTTCATAGATGAAAGGTTATACATTTTCCAGTGCCTGACAGTCTGATAAAAATAAAAGAATTAGACTATTTTCTCCCATACCTCCTCCTGTTTAACTCATACTTTTCCATTTCCAAAGCCCCAGATCTAAACCAATCTAATGAAGTGAAAAGTAATGGAAAAACTGACACTATCATTCTTTATCCTGCTATGTCTTCTAAAATTCTAATAAACATAGGTCTGAATGCTGATCTCCTGGGAAGTACCTTACTGTTTTGTTTTGTTTTGTTTTGTTTTTTTTCCTATCCCTACAGGTTTGACTGACAACCCTCATTAGACTAAGCACCCCTGTTGAAGTATAATGTAACTAAAGTTTTCAGTGCCTTCTCTTTTATCCAACATGCACTTGTGCTTAGAAAGTGAGTACTACTTTAGGCTCTAGATGTAATCCTAGGTGTGGCTGTTTCTTACTCTGATAATGTTTTCCCAGAAATTTGCTTCCTATGTACCTTTAGGTGGTAGATTTATTTGTTTGTTTTTGCAAAAGTATTTACTAAGATGAAACTGGAAGAACATGTGGAGTTTTACAAGACTTGATTAATTTCAGAAGTTCCAGTTTCATAGCTAGAAATAAATGAAGAAAGAAACAGATCATCAGTGTTATATTAGAGAACAGCAAGAAGTACCAAATTCTTTTTCTTCTATTGCTATGCTTCCCCCAAAATTCAGAGGTACTAGATAAGTAGGTAGCAAGGAATCCATTCTAAAATAGAGATACAAAACTGAGAATGGAGAAAAATAGCATTCACTCAAAGTAGTAAGCATCTTCACGTAGCATAACTACTTATGAAATTGATCATGATATTCACCTGCTAAAAAAATATTCAGATCATACCTGTTGCTTTTTGAATGAAATGAAAACTCTCTAATTTCACTTTAACACTTAAAAAAATCTGCCACCAGCCAGGATTGTTTTACAATCTCTGTTCAAGATAAACTGGCATTCTTGTTTTTCTCTAATATCAACATTATACCTCACAACTCCGTATTTTTGGACCTGCTGCCTCCCATTATTGGAATGCAGCCTGTTTTTACCTGTTTTCATTAAAATTCCTATCTTCCTTCAAAGGGAAGTCCATGTGACACCTCCTATAAGATACCTTACTACTTTATATATTATAATCCGTAAATAGAATGGAAACTTTTTGAAAGAGGGGGTTGATTTAAATGTTTTTTATATTTCCAGTCCTTAGCCTAATGCCTAGGATACAGCAGGATACTTTTAAAAATATTGTGGAAATAAGAAAAAAAATAGAAAAGAAAAAAGAAACAGAAAAGGAAAATAAGACAAAACAAAACTAATAATGTTGTCTTGTACAAAGCAGAAAGTCAAGGAGGATTCAAAATACATAACAAATTTCCACTTCAAGAAAGAATAAATAATAACAGAAGAAATTATATTCATGAGTGTGCATTTTTTCTTTGCATCTTTGCAGGTTATTTTTTTTTTTCTCTGCTGGGCACTTTTTATTCTGTTTTCCTCTGTTCATCTCTTCCAAGTTCTCCAAGGAGGCTACACACACATACACACATATACACACACACACACACACACACAGACATGTATACATATACTTGCCTATATCTATCTACATATTTATATTAATTCATATGTACACACACTCATACATCCTCACAGATCCACACACATGCATACACCTTCATGACCTACATAATTAATACATGACCTACATGAATATATACCCATGTATACTCAGACACACACATGTATGTGTATATGTTCATGTGTAAACATGCATATAAAGTAATACTAATATGGCTGACATATACTGTTTTGAATCCCTGAATTTGACTTTTTTTTTTTTTTTTTTTTTTTTTTTGGTGAGGTAATTGGGATTAAATGACTAGCCTAGATTCACACAGCTTTTAAATATTAAGTGAATGAGACTAGATTTGAACTGAGTCTCATGACTTTTGGAGCAGTGCTCTATCCCACTTTACCATCTAGCTGAGCAGCTTTCCCCCCCCCCTATTATGTTTCTGATCCTTGTTGGAGTATTTCTATATATCTCTTGTTTCCTATTCCTGTTAATTCTTCTACTTTTATTCTACTCCTTAAGTTGCCTTGCTATTACTTAACCTCTTCAAAGAATATCTCCTTTATCTTTTCTCCCCCTCCTTTCTTTTCCTCTTTATCCCATTCCCATTGATCTACCTTATCCCATTCTGATTACTCTAAACACTCTTCTGTAACCCTCCATTATCCTAGGCTACTCTTTCCCCTTCTCTTTGTCCCTTTCTCATTAATCTGCACACCTTGCTCCGCTTTTTATACCCAATTGTATGGGTCAGAAACCATTTAATAAAAAAAGACTGTAGAGATCTCTACAAGCAAAGCAAAGTTTATTATACGTTCTCACGAGAATCGGGTGTCCCACCCATGGAGCAGACAATTGAAGGGAGGAAGCACCATAGGGGACAAGGTCAACGCTTTTATTCCCTAACGCAAATTCCCCCTCCCACCACTGACCCTCATCCTTATTGGCTGAGCATCTTACATTCTAAACGCGGGAACTATCCAAGAAATTGAACTTGACCAGTAAGTATATAGTTGCCCATATTTGACTGAAATAGGGAGGATAACAAGAAGGGGACTTAAGTATGCCCTTAGGAGGATAGCAGGGAGGAGACTTTAAGTATGCCCTTGACTTAATGCTTAAAGTCCTTCAGGCCTACTCAAACTTTGAAATAGATGAAGCCTGATTCGATTTTTACAACTGTCTTAAAAGATCTCACCTTATCTCATTCACATCTTTATCCTATTCATTCTCTTCCCTTATATTTCTTTAGAGATTTTGGAGGGTCTTATATCCTTTATGATATATATATATAAAGTGTTGTCCATTTAACCCATTTTGATGTGAGTAGATTCTAGTTTTACTTCAGCTCTCCCATCTGACCTGGGACCCCCCCCCAAAAAAAAAAAAAGCTCTCTATTTCTTCAAGTGCTCATAGCATCCTTGCTCCCCCCTTTTTTCTGCATTCATGGATGTGCTAACTCCTTATGGCTCAGGGTTGTGTCTCTGCAGCAAGCTGGGCCTGCCCTTCCTAATCAGCCAAGGGTTCCTTCAATCTTCCCGAATTCAGACTCATCTCTACCTGCAGCCTGGGAAGTGAAAGTTTCTGTGGTTCTTGCTGTGAGAAATGGACGGACATTTATTTGTTTCCATAGTTATGAAAATTAAACTGGAGAAATAAAATTTAAATTAGAAAATTGCAACCCATAAGAATGTCAAAGAATAATCTAGGGTAGAGATTATCCCTCCTCCCCCCCAAAAAATGTAAGAATGTAAGTCTTTAGGGGCATGGACTGGATTTTGTCATCACTGATGGTGGCCTTAAATTTGAAAAGAATCTTTTGTTCTTTGCCCCTAGGTTTCCACTTCTAAAACAGAAGCTCCTGGGAACCAGAGACAGGATTGATTGAGATAAAGTTTCCACAGAGATGTGCTTTGCTAAAATAACCTCAGAAGGAGCCTCTCCTTTGCTTATCCGCTTAGCTTGTAGAAATCTCTGCCCTCTTAAGCATTTGAGAGCTGCATGTTTTCTTACTTCATATGTCTCAAAACGTCCTCCTTGTTCCTTAGCTCTAAGCAGAAAATTGGGCTTTAGAATGTGAACTCAGAACTCTAACCAATGGGGAAAGGAGCTAGGGGGTTGGGGAGGGGAGCTCTAGTTATGGAATAAAAATGAAGCACTCCTTGGTTATCTGTGTGTGTCTCTCTCAAATCATGTTTTATGTGTTAGACTGTACATCCTTGCTCATGAGAAAGAAATAAAACTTTTCCCTGCATTCAGACTTGCTCAGACTCCTGATTGTAATAGTGGTTGCTATGGTTGGATACACTGCTGAGACCCCAGCCAAACCCAACTAGCTTTGGGAGTCCCCACTTGCTGTTTCAGTGGAACTAGCCTAAAGGTGTCTGCTTTGCACATGAGTTAATCCCCAGCTTCGGAACTTTATTTGGATCTTTTTTGAGTTGTACCAGGAAGACCCCTGTTCTAACCCAAGTCTTCTTGAATGATCAAATCTGTTTTATTTGGGAGAAACATGAAGATCTTGAAATATTCTGACCTATTCCACCATCTTCCCAGAATCCTCCTCCATAGCCGGGTCCTTAATTTAGATTATTTATCTGTTTGTTTGATTATTTATTTATTTACTTACTTATTTGATATAGCAAGTTTATTGAATTTAATATATATTTCTCTATGAATAATGTTGGGAGAGAAAAATCAGAAGAAAAGGGAAAAACCATGGGAGAGATTTAAGAAAAAAAAAAACAGAAAAAAAGAAGTGAACATAGCATATTTTGATTTATATTCAGGTTCCATAGATTTTTTTTTTTTGGATGCCTATAGCATTTCATTTCCAAAGTTTATTGGGATTGCTTTGGATCACTGAACCATTGAGAGGAAGTAAGTCTTTCATGATTGATCATCTAACATTCTTGCTGTTATTGTGTAAAATGTACTCCTGGTTCTGCTTGCTTCACTCAGCATCAGTTCATGTAAATCTTTCTAGGCCTTTCTATAAACAGCTTGTTCATCATTTTTTATACAACAATAATATTTTATTACCTTCATGTACCACAATTTATTCAGCCATTCCCCAATTAATGGACATCCACTCATTTTCCTTCTTCACTGCTAGAAACATTTTTGCACATGTGGGTCCTATTCCCTCCTTTATGATATCTTTGGCATATAGAATCAGTAATAACATTCCGGGGTCAAAGGATATGCAGTTTTGTTTTGTTTTGTTTTGTTTTGTTTTTAATTAAAGCTTTTTCTTTTCAAAATATATACATGAGTAATTTTCAACATTTCTTCTTACAAAACCTTGTTCTAAATTTTTTGCTCCCTTGCCCCAGCCTCCTCACCTAGATGGCAAATAATCCAATATATGTTAAACATGATATGCACAGTTTTATAGTCCTTTGGACACAATTCCAGATTGCTCCCCAGAATGGTTGGATCTTTTCAAAACTCCACTAACAATTCATTAGTGTCTCAGTTTTCCCACATCCTCGCCAACATTTATCAATACCTTTTTCTGTCATTTTAACTAATCTGAAAAGTGTGAGGTGGTACCTCAGGGTTGTTTTAATTTACATTTCTCTAATCAATAATGATTTAAAACATTTTTTTTCATATAACTATAAATGGCTTTAATTTCATCATCTGAAACTGTCTGTTCTTGTCTTTTGACCATTTATCAATTGGATAATGATTTGTATTCTGATAAATTTGACACAGTTTTTTATTTATTTTAGAAATGAGACTTTTATCAGAAATACTGTCTTTAAAGATTTCCCCCCAGGTTTGTACTTCCTTTTAATATTATTAGTTTTGGTTTTGTTGTACAAAAGTTTTATTTTAATGTAACTAAAGTTGTCTGTTTTGCCTTTCATAATGTTCTCTAGTTCTTCTTTGGTTACAAATTCCTCCCTTCTTCAAAGAATTGATAGGTAAATTATCCCTTATTCTCCTAATTTGTTTATAGTATCATCTTTTATGCCCAAATCATGTATCTCTTTTGACCTTATTTTAGTATGGGCTGTGAGATATAGGTCTATGCCAATTTTCTGACATATTATTTTTCCAGTAAGTTCTTATTCCCAAACCTGGGATTTGGGGATTTATGAAATACTAGATTTCTATAAACCTTGCTTATTGTGTCATGTGTATCTAATTTATTCAACTGATTTAGCTCTCTTATTTCTTAGCCAGTACCAAATGGATTTGATGAGTGCTGCTTAATAATATAGTTTTAAGTTTGGTATTGTTAATTCACTGCACTTTATATATTTTTTTTCATTGATTCTCTTGATATTCTTGATCTTTTGTTCTATCAGATGAATTTTGTTATTTTTTTTTCTAGTTATATAAAATAATATTTTAGCAGTTTGATTGGTATGGCACTGAACAAGTAGATCAATTTAGGCAGAATTGCAATTTTTATTATATTAGCTCAGCTGAAAAAATTATATTTTTAAAATTATTTAAATCTGATTTTATTTGTATAAGAAACATTTTGTAATTATGTTCACATGTTCCTGGGTTGTCTTGGCAAGTAGACCCCCAAATATTTTATTTTGTCTAGAATAATTTTAAATAGAATTTCTCTTTCTATCTCTTGTTAATGGACTTTGTCAGTAATATTTAGAAATAATGACGATCTGTGTGGATTTATTTTATATTCTGCAACTTTGCTAAAACTGTGAATTGTTTGCAGTACATATTTGGATAATTTTCTAGGATTCTCTAAGTATGTCATATCATCTGCAAAAAGTGTTAATTTTATTTCTTTATTGCCTATTCTAATTTCTTTTTCTAATTGTTAAAAACAACAATTTAGCACAATGTTGAATAATAGGTGGTGATAATGGGCATCCTTGTTTCACCCCAGATCTTACTGGGAATACATTTAACTTTTCTCTATTATGAGTAATGCATGCTATATGTTTTAGATAGATATTGATTATATTAAGGAAAGCTCCTTTTATCCCTATGCTCTCTAGTGTTTTTAATAGAAATGGCTGCCTCTTTGTTTTTTTTTTTTTTGTTTTTTGTTTTTTTTTTTAAATTATTGGATTCAACTCTAGGATTCCATGACATCTTCAATAAATATTAGTAATATATTTGACAGAGCATATTACAAGGCAAACTGCTTTGGAGAAATGGAAATTTAAATAATATAGTTCAACACAATATGCTGCCTAAATGTTGCTTTCCAAATCATAGAATAAATATTTCCAGAGTTCAGAAGCCAAAGGTATCACAGAAGGTAAAACAAGCAATAATTTCATTCCATCTTTTTCACAGGCATAAACTGTATGATTACTTTAATTAGAATGTTACTCTTCCAAAGCAATGTTTATAAATATATTTCCCTTATTTTCCTGTATTCAGATATTATGTCTTTTTTGTTTTGTTGTTGTTTGTTTGTTTTGAACAGAAAAGAATATTGAATTTCGAGTCATGTTCTCTGCAACTGTGAGCAAAATAGGCAACATGAAAGTGTCGGGTTGATGGTTTATAAAGGTTTTAAAGTTAAAAAAAAAAAAAAAAAGCCTTAAGTTATAGCTGGGTATAGCTCCAGTCTGAATACACTGACTCCTTCATGAAGTTTAATATTACCACATTGTTAAGGTGTCTTTATTATCCCCATAGGGTGTGCTTTTCTGAATCTAATCTCTGTTAAGTAGAGCTTTCATGTGAGTTACTTGTAGGAAGCATCACTGCATGACGCTAGGACTGAAGAGTCAGTACTCCCCAATTGTAATAGGAACAGAAGCAAGAGCACTTATTAGAAATTCATGGACTTTTTACACTCTAATTCCATGGAAAATCATGGTTTCAAGAAAACCAGAGTTCAGAGTGCAATGCACCATGACATAGGTAGAAATTGCCAGAATTACTTTCATTTCTTCACAAAATCAAGACAAGAACAATGCTATTTCCTTTTCATGAACACACACACACATATGTATTTCTTTATCTTCTTCTTTTTCTTTTTAATTCACTGGTAGCATCAATTTTCCTGGACTAGACTTGTGAAAAAGATCAATAGTTCTTGAACAAAACTACAAAGCTTCCTCTGATTCTCTGTGCTGAGCTAGCTGCTATCTTCTGTTCTTAATGAACTTCCTAGTTATCTTATTAGTTCCCCAGTTCATGGAGACACTTTCCACACTAAAGAGAATGATAGATGTTTTAACAGTTGCAATAACAAATAAAAAGCAGCAAAGATATACAATTAGAAATTAAAAAAAAATAAAAAAAAATGAAAAATAAGATAATTTGGGAAAAGTTAGAAACATTCTAAGGCAACAAATAAATTGTAAATGAAAATGACCATGTCTAAGCAGGCCCCAAAATAGGAAGCTACTGTAAGATTATTTGTAAATAGATTGTTCAGCACTTGGAATACAGTTTCCCACAGTAGAAATAGTGTATAAAATGTTTACTTTTCCAAACCATCCTTTAAGACACCCTTTAATCCATGTTATAGTTGAAATGGTACAAGTACCAAGTCAAGGTAAAATCTCTAGATATAAACTGCGCATACCCTTTGATCCAGCAGTGTTTCTACTAGGCTTATATCCCAAAGAGATCTTGAAGGAGGGAAAGGGATCCATATGTGCAAAAATGTTTGTGGCAGCTCTTTTTTGTAGTGCCAAGAAACTGGAAACCGAATGGATGCCCATCAATTGGAGAATGGCTGAATAAATTATGGTATATGAATGAATTAATATTAATGTTCTGTAAGAAACGACCAGCAGAATGATTTTAGAGAGATCTGGAGAGACTTACATGGACTGATGCTAAGTGAAATGAGCAGAACCAGGAGATTATTATACGCGACAATAAACAAGATTTTACTATGATCAGTTTTGATGAACATGGACTCTTTTCAACAATGAGATGATTCAAACTAGTTCCACTTTTTCAGTGATGAAGAGGAGCCATGAGAACTGAGTGTGAACCACAACATAGCATTCTCACTCTCTCTTGTTGTTTTTTGTTGCATTTTGTTTTCTTTCACAGTTTTTTTTTTTTTTCCTTCCTACTTGATCTGGATTTTTCTTGAGTAGCAAGATAATTGTATAAATATGTATACATATATTGGAATTAACATAAATTTTAAATATTTAATGTATTCGACTATTTACCATCAAGGGGAGGGGATGGAAGGGAGGAGGGGAAAATTTGGAACAGAAGGTTTTGCAAGGGTCAATGTTGAAAAATTACCCATGCATATGTTTTGTAAATAAAAACAAACAAATAAAAAACCTCTAGAAATACTTTGAGTCCTATTTTCTTGTGAATTTGATTCCACTTGAGTTTAAACTGGAATTCACAACCTTCCATCAGAATACTAGGTTGAATTTCTTATTACTTGCATAAAGCAGAAAGGATGATTGAGGACACAAATTGGAGGAGAGTCAAAGTATCTATGAGAGGTAGTTTTTGAATTAGGGTGAGAATCAAATTAAGGTTAGAGCTGTGGTATCCAGAAAAGACTACAATAGCTAGTAAATACTTTAAAAGTGTAAAGCATTAACAAGAGAAATAATTTTTAAGTCAGACACTGACTATATTATATTAATAGCTTTGGTATTGGAGATAAGATTTCATTTAGGGCTTCCAATCAATGAGTTCAGCATTCTATACACTATATCAACTAGTTACTTGCAGAGGAAATTAACATCAATCGATGGAGATAAAAGGCCTATTTCAATACTGGAGAAATAACATGAGCAAAGACATAAGATAATATGAGAGAATGGGGAATGAAGAGAATGGGGAAAAGCCAATAGTTCAGTTTGTACCATTAAGGGAATAAAGGTAAGTTTTATTGAAATAAGAAAGAATGATTCATGGGGGTCAGATTGGGAAGGGCCTTAAGTACATTATGAGAGGTGTATTTTGTTGGGCAAATCAGGCAAAGTTAGGTTGATTGAGAATTTTTCAGGGGATTCACAAACTCAAAACTATTTTCATGCTAATAAAATATAATTAGCCTAATAATAAGTAAAATACACTCTTTTTTCCATGTTCAGCTTTAGAAAATTTATTTACATTTTATTAAATATTTATATTAAGTGGTACAGGTCTGTTATTTAAATTAATAAATGAATATTTAATTAACAATTTTAATTTCTAACAATTTTGATAGATATAGCCCACATTAAAAAGTTGTTTGCTATTCTTAATAATTTTAAGAATGCAAAGGGGTCTAACAAGGAAAAAATATCATTGCTGTAAGCAATAGAGAAACACTGGAAATCATTGAAAAGAGGGTTGACTGGATTCAGATGGTAACTATCAACAGTTTGAAGACACTATTTAAGAACAGGAAAGAAGGCTGGTAGACTGAAATAATGGGAAATCAAAAAAGGTTGGTCTCAAAAGATTACAATGTTCACGTTCCATCTTCAGCAAATGGAAAAACCATTTCATTTTTTCCTTATATTGTTTTCTTCCTCAGCAGTAAGAAAACATAATGTTTGTAGCATTTATTTTATATGGTTATGTGATACTAAAATAGAATGTGAAGAAATGTTAACCAACATTTCAAGTTGAAGGTGAAGACAAAAAGAGAGCCTTTGCTAAAAGTTTCAGTGGAAGTTTGAAAGAGGGGACAAATTTAAAAGATATTTTAGAGAAAGAATCAATAGAACTGGGCAAGTGATTTAATTTGTTAAATAGTGGATAAAGAATGGTCAGGATTATTTTGGAGATTTCCAACTCAAGTTATTAAAAGATAGTATGTTTTTAGGTAGACAAGAGGAAGGATATTGTCTCCAAGGAGGAAATATGTACATGATCTGAAAATAGAAATTGGTTACCAATAACAATCTTCTTTTGAATTATATAATATTTATAAAAGTATTTTTAGGAATATCCTCCCATGCAATTTTCATAAATATATATTTTAGTCCAGATTACTATATTAAAGAGTAGATAGTCGTACTGGAAATATTTAGAATCTTTTCTAACTTTGAAAGTCAAATATTTTTTGACTAACACCTTCTTGACACCTCTAACATTGGACTAAATGTACTTTTGTTTTGCTTTATGTATTGTGACCACATTTGCTATAGAAATTTTTGATTCATATTTGGAATAAGAGTTAAGGGGGAAATGGAATTTGGGGTGAAGAAATTATAGCTCTTTCCTACAGCACAATAAAACTTGTGGAAACATCTATGTTCAGATTGATGGAAAGGAAATAAACATTTATAGATCACCTCTACTCTGCCAAATACGCTAAATGCTCTATATGTATTATCTTATTTGGGTTCACTGAGAGCAGTCCAATATAAAATTAAAAAAAAATCACAGATTGTCTTTTTCCTTATTGTGAGTCTGTCTGATTAGTTTTCTTTCTATACCCCCTGCCTCCTCCTCTCTTTCTCTTTCTCTCTGCCTCTCTTTCTCTTTCTTTCTCTTCTCCCTTCCCCCCTCTTCCTTTCTCTTTCTTTCACACTTTCCATTTTACTCTCCCCCTCCCTCTCTCTTATTCCACGGGGGATTTGAAGTAAGAAGGAAGGAAAAATAAATGGTTATCAACTGAAAAAAAATTAAAAGTGGGAAAAATAAAAAAAAAAGATGAAAATCTCAGAAGTCCTTTTTACTTCTAAATTATATTATACCATTAATTAGAACTCTGTCTTATCCAGTAACTAAAATAAAAAGGTAACATATACAAGAAATGAAACATTACAAGATCACCTAGATTAATTAGACCCATTTTTTTTCTTCATTTGTGTGTTATTCTCGATGTTTTTTGTATATTTTTATGTATTTGGTTCATAGCCTAAGCCTGTGAATTGGAAAATTCTTCAGAATTTCTTCCTACCACTTGAAACCTTTAGCTTTTCTCTTTGACATATCACCACTTTAAGGAAAATATATTAATATCTAATTTGATTCATTGTTGAAGGCACATAGTGACTGCTGATGATATTAAGGACATACGGAAACACCAAACTCCTGAAAAAGAGCAGGGAGATTTACCGCAGTATTCACAATGTCACCCAGAAGCAAAGACTGTCATTCTCTAATTCTCTCATTTCAAGAATGGGATCAGGGTTACCATAAAGATGTTCCACCTTGACAGCTGGGAGGAAGTTAGGGGCATCTATCACCCCCAATGTAATTAGAATTTTATGAATCCATCTTCTCTGACAGTGCAGATTTAAGTGCTCTGGATTTGATATGATGATGTAAACTTTAATGTAAATTCATAGGATATCAGACAAGAGTTACAATGATCAACTTTAAGGGTGAGATCAATCAAAATCTTGAGCATAGGACTGAGAATGTAAATATATATATATATATATATACATATATATCCTTAAAAAATGAGAGACTAAAACCACATTTTTTTTTTTTTTGAGAACAAAATTTCATTAAATTGGCATTAATTTTGACATGGCATATGTATCATATGCAAAAAAACACATATATGTATGTGTATTTCCTTAAGTTAGAGTATTAACTTTTTTTATTATATTTTTTTATTTACAAGATATATGCATGGGCAATTTTTCAGTATTGATAATTGCAAGACTTTTTGTTCCAACTTTTCCTCTCCTTCCCCCTACCCTTTCCCCAGATGCAGGTTGACCAATACATGTTAAATATGTTAAAGTATAAGTTAAATACAATATATGTGAGTATTAACTTCTTATTTTAGAACTTGTCTTAATGGATTTCTCCACATTATCATTCAACACATTAATTTCTTTTTATTGTGATAGAGTATTTGGAACTGAGCACAAACTAATGGCTCAAATTGGTCAGAGCAGAATGTTTCATTCTGACTTATCATTTCCTGTTTTTCCTCCTATCTTCATCATCCCCCTGTTCTTCCAAAAAGATGTATTTTTATTTTCTTCTTGGAGATCTCTAGGAATGGGATTTTATATCTCTCATGAACCAGATTCACTATTTGATCATCCTCATGGTCAAAAAAAAAATTCTTATTTATATCCAGATGAAACCACTCAACTTAGACATACTTTCTATTTTTTTTTTTTTTTTAGGTTGGATAAGATTAGTGTTTAATATAAACTCCCAATCTCCCCTCAATGCTAAGATACTGGTCTGCAAATAATAGTTGTGGAAAAGATATGTTTGTTGGAATGAATTGATTTATTGATTCTCTTCTCCCATTTTCATTTCTAATAAACTTGATGTTATCACCCTTCTCCCCACTTTTCCCTTAGTATTTGGTCATAAGATGGCCTCAAGAATAACTCTTCTATGTATATACTTGTTTCCCTACAACTTCAATCATCTCCTCTCTTTCTTAAATCTCTACTTTGTTTACAGATTTCTTCCCTACAGCCTTCAAAAATGGCTTTCTACCCCATTCTAAATAAAAATAATAGCAACATCTTTGCAAGACCCTTAAATGTAATCAAGTCCTACACCTTTATTTTACAGATGAGCAAACTAAGGTACAAAAAGGTTAAATGTTTTGCCCTGGTTCATACTTTCATTAAATGTCAAAGGAAAGATTTGAATTAAAATCTTGTTAACCCCAGATCCAAAGCTCTATTCACCTTTATATTCAGAATTGTTCATTTTGTTCAGTTGAATTTCCAGATGCTATCAATTCTCATTTTTTCATAGCTATTCATGAAATAAAGTCTTTGCATCTCTCTAAAAAAGGCATTAATATATAAATATTCTAACCAATGCATTTTTTTGCCTTCTCTTGCCTAAATTAAGACACTTGTGTTAAAATTGATTATCTGAAATAAAAAGGAAATTGAGGACAAGTACAAAGCCATTTATGATTTAATTTGCAAAGTGATTATTTGCATATTAAAACTGATCACATGACTCCCAAGAGGTCAGAGATGAAAAATCAGTTACAAAGATGGATTTACAACAACAAAAAGGGAATTGGAATAATTACAGAAACTTGATTGAAACATAATCCTACAGGACAAGGCAGGTCACCTGACTAGTTAACTAATTCAGTCTTTCTTAATCCAATGCCAAAGGTCCTTTCCTTTAGGTGGTACCTTTTGTAAATAAAAAGAAAAAGAAGAATTTTTGGTGAGTGCTTAATAGTCAACTCCCATCTTCCATAAAAGGGTCCATAACTCAAGCTAAAATTTAGCTCAAGATAAGAAGGGACTTAAAAAAACTCTAGCTAACTTTTCTCCAGTTGCCAGAAAAAAAAAAAAAAAAAAAGGGACAGCTTTTAGTCAATTACTCTTTCTGCTACGGTTTTGAAAAAAAACATATATTGTTGTGATTATTTTATTCTTCTAAATTATTCAGTCTTCTCAATCTATCTCTTTTTTTTTGGGGGGGGGTTATTCAGTATTTAATACAGAACCATATGTCTTTGGGGAAAAAAAAAATAACTGTTTGGGTCTTTTATCAACACTGTTAGTGAGCAGAAGCCTAGAGTGTCAGGTCTAATCCAAGTGACTATAGGTTCTCTTGTTTGGGGATGTGCACAACTGACCCCTGACCATGACCTTTCAAGTAATAGTTGCCAATCCATCTCACAAGCCCAGAAGACCTGCTCTTGAGCCCTCGCTTTCCTGATTGGTGAATGCGTTGCAGGATTGACCCACTCTATTCATGGATGAAGGCAACTTCACGTTCCATCCTCATCTTCTTCTTGTTGACCACTTTTTGGACCTTCCTTCTTCCCCCAGAAATGCAATCAAATTAACCGCTACTCCTGGGTGTGTCCAATTTACTTCCTTGTGACTCTCCTTGACTCTTTCCCCCAAAGTCACTGTCTGGCTCCCACTTTCCCATTTGAATTGCTTCCCCTTATTAGAACATAAGCCCTAAAGGACAGGCTGGCGTTGGGATGCTTGATACCACTTGCCACCACGTTGAATTCTTCCAACTGTGTGTCAGGGAGAGAGATTTTCTGCCTTCACACTCATGGAACCTTCTTTCTTTGAGACTTTTTATCCCTGTGTTTGAGGAAATAAAGAGTCTATGAATAGTCTAGGGGAGGAGGTGAGCAGAAGGACCAAGATCAGGAGGCACTGAAGGAAACTAGGGAGGTGGGGAGACAGAGCATCTCCAGCTCAATGAAATGCATAGGTGAGAAGCTGTGATAATCATTGGGGCTTCAAATGAGGAAAAACAAAACAAAATAAAAAACTAGTGTTGGTCCCTGCCTTCGAGGGACAAGACATAAAAGAAGTTAACATGGCGCCAGGGAAATGAAGGTAACCACGCAGAGAAATGATGGCAAAGAGTTAGAAGCCGAACTGGGAGAGGAAGGAAAGCTGGCTAGCCTGGGAGTTTGCCACCTTCACAGAGGCACTCAACAAGAGAAGCCCAGGGGCTGCAGGATGCTCCAGGGTGAGAAAGCTGCTGGGCCATGACAGCCAGACCAAAAGAGTCCAGGGATAGAATGTTTTGTATGAGGGCTAGAAGGAAACACACAACATGCGAGCAGAAGTAATGGATGGGAAACACAGAGGATCTGGAGCCAGTTTGTTAAATAGTAAGCACAAGGATTTGTATTTTCTTTTAGAGGCGATAGGGAATCACTGAAGCTTCCTCATCATTGGCATGATGGGATCTCAGTGCAGCGCTATCTTTCTGCTGTTACCCACCCAAGTCAGTTTTCCCCATCCTTTGGGATTCTTGCTTGGAGAGCTTTCACCCGGAGCAGTGGAGACATTTGTTTTGGTCTTTTTGTATTCAAGGGAATGAATCCATATGTCATCCTGAAGGTTTACTACATGGCCTCCAATCTCCTTTTCTGTTACATCTGTCCTTGAAGAGATTCCTTTTAGTCTTTATTCTCTTCCTACCACTTTCTACAGAACTTTCTTCTGGAGTCCACAACTGATCTCAAACTGGCTCACAGGATATTTCTTTAAAACAAAGTAATTTTGAATTAGATTTGGAGATCAGAAGATACTTCCCAAAAGAGATTTCAGCTAATATTAATTAGGCCCTGCCCAGAAACCTGAGGGTCTTTGGTTCTATGCTACATTAATACCTCCCTTGTTCCCTGCTACACATTTACTTCATTTCTTTTGAAACCTGGGATAGATGTGGGGGTTATTTTCCCCTTTTCTAATGGGCTTTCACAACTTGTCTTATGGTTCTCTTTCAGGATCCCTCTTTCTGCGATGTTTCCTTTGGAGTAATTTGTTGGTAACACTGTCTCTCTCCTTCCTTTCCCTTCATTACCTCCCATTCCTTTCTATTCTTTGGATTCGCTCTCTCCATTTGACTTTGAGCCTTTATGAATAGCAGACCCTGCAGACTTGCTTCCGAGACCCTCGCTTTCCCAGTGGGATTCAGGCAGGTTGAATGATTGAAGTCTTTGGCTCCATATCAAGCAGAAATCCTAAATAAGACTCAACAGTTTCTTCAACTTTGCTCACAGGCATGTTGCGTGAGCTTTCCGGGATTCCTGATTGGGAATGGGGGAGAGGAAACAATTGCTGACCTCGAAGGACAATTTTGATTAACTTCTCTTTTCCTTGATACAGATGCTTGCCATTCTCGGTGCTTTTGTTTTTTTTTTTTTTTTTTTTTATTTAATAATTACATTATATTGACACTCGTTTCTGTTCCGATTTTTTTCCCCCTCCCTCCCTCCACCCCCTCCCCTAGATGGCAAGCAGTCCTTTATATGTTGGATATGTTGCAGTATATCCTAGATACAATATATGTTTGCAGAACCGAACAGTTCTCTTGTTGCGTAGGGAGAATTGGGTTCAGAAGGTATAAATAATCCGGGAAGAAAAACAAAAATGCAGATAGTTTACATTCGTTTCCAGTGTTCTTTCTTTGGGTGTAGCTGCTTTTGTCCGTCATTTATCAATTGAAACTCAGGTCTCTTTGTCAAAGAAATCCACTTCCATCAAAATATGTCCTCATACAATATCGTTGTCGAAGTGTATAATGATCTCCTGGTTCTGCTCATTTCACTTAGCATCAGTTCATGTAAGTCTCGCCAGTCCTCTCTGTATTCATCCTGCTGGTCATTTCTTACAGAACAATAATATTCCATAACATTCATATACCACAATTTACCCAGCCATTCTCCAATTGATGGGCATCCATTCATTTTCCAGTTTCTAGCCACTACAAACAGGGCTGCTACAAACATTTTGGCACATAGAGGTCCCTTTCCCTTCTTTAGTATTTCTTTGGGATATAAGCCCAATAGAAACACTGCTGGATCAAAGGGTATGCACAATTTGATAATTTTTTGGGCATAATTCCAGATTGCTCTCCAGAATGGTTGGATTCGTTCACAACTCCACCAACAATGCATTAGTGTCCCAGTTTTCCCACATCCCCTCCAACATTCATCATTATTTTTTCCTGTCATCTTAGCCAATCTGACAGGTGTGTAGTGGTATCTCAGAGTTGTCTTAATTTGCATTTCTCTGATCAATAATGATTTGGAACACTCTTTCATATGAGTGGTAATAGTTTCAATCTCATCCTCTGAAAATTGTCTGTTCATATCCTTTGACCATTTATCAATTGGAGAATGGCTTGATTTCTTATAAATTTGAGTCAGTTCTCTATATATTTTGGAAATGAGGCCTTTATCAGAACCTTTAACTGTGAAAATGTTTTCCCAGTTTGTTGCTTCCCTTCTAATCTTGTTTGCATTAGTTTTATTTGTACAAAAGCTTTTTAATTTGATGTAATCGAAATTTTCTATTCTGTGATCAGTAATGGTCTCTAGTTCATCTTTGGTCACAAATTTCTTTCTCCTCCACAAGTCTGAGAGATAAACTATTCTATGTTCCTCTAATTTATTTATAGTCTCGTTCTTTATGCCTGGGTCATAGACCCATTTTGATCTTATCTTGGTATATGGTGTTAAGTGTGGGTCCATGCCTAATTTCTGCCATACTAATTTCCAATTATCCCAGCAGTTTTTATCAAATAATGAATTCTTTTCCCAGAAGTTAGGGGCTTTGGGTTTGTCAAACACTAGATTGCTATAATTGACTATTCTGTCTTGTGAGCCTAGCCTTTTCCACTGATCCACTAATCTATTTCTTAGCCAATACCAAATGGTTTTGGTGACTGCTGCTTTATAATATAATTTTAGATCAGGTACAGCTAGGCCACCTTCATTTGATTTTTTTTTCATTAATTCCCTTGAGATTCTCGACTTTTTATTGTTCCATATGAATTTTGTTGTTATTTTTTCTAGATCAATAAAATATTTTCTTGGAAGTCTGATTGGTATAGCACTAAATAAATAGATTAGTTTAGGGAGTATTGTCATCTTTATTATGTTCGCTCGGCCGATCCAAGAGCACTTAATATTTTTCCAATTATTTAAGTCTGACTTTATTTGTGTGGAGACTTTTTTATAATTTTGCTCATATAATTCCTGACTTTCCTTTGGTAGATAGATTCCCAAATATTTTATGGTATCAACAGTTATTCTGAATGGAATTTCTCTTTGTATCTCTTGCTGTTGGGTTTTGTTGGTGATGTATAAAAATGCTGAGGATTTATGGGGATTTATTTTGTAGCCAGCTACTTTGCTAAAATTATGAATTATTTCCAATAGCTTTTTGGTAGAATCTCTGGGGTTCTCTAGGTATACCATCATATCATCTGCAAAGAGTGATAGTTTGGTTTCCTCATTGCCTACTCTAATTCCTTTTATATCTTTCTCGACTCTTATTGCCGAGGCTAGTGTTTCTAATACGATATTAAATAATAATGGTGATAGTGGGCAGCCTTGCTTCACTCCAGATCTTACTGGGAAAGGTTCCAGTTTTTCCCCATTGCATATGATGCTTACTGATGGTTTTAAATATATGCTCCTGACTATTTTAAGGAAAAGTCCATTTATTCCTATGCTCTCAAGTGTTTTTATTAGGAATGGATGTTGGATTTTATCAAATGCTTTTTCTGCATCTATTGAGATGATCATGTGGTTTTTGTTTGTTTGGTTATTGATATAGTCAATTATGCTAATAGTTTTCCTAATATTGAACCAGCCCTGCATTCCTGGTATAAATCCTACTTGGTCATAGTGTATTATCCTGGTGACAATTTTCTGTAATCTTTTTGCTAATATTTTATTTACGATTTTAGCATCAATATTCATTAGGGAGATTGGTCTATAATTTTCTTTCTCTGTTTTCAGCCTACCTGGTTTAGGTATCAGTACCATATCTGTGTCATAAAAGGAGTTTGGTAGGACTCCTTCAATCCCTATTTTTTCAAATAGTTTATATAACATTGGAGTTAATTGTTCTTTAAATGTTTGGTAGAATTCACATGTAAATCCATCTGGTCCTGGGGATTTTTTCTTAGGGAGTTGATTGATAGTTTGTTCTATTTCTTTTTCTGAGATGGGACTGTTTAGGATATTTACTTCTTCCTCTGTTAGTTTGGGCAAGCTGTATTTTTGGAGGTATTTTTCTATTTCATTTAAGTTGTCGAATTTATTGGCATAAAGTTGGGCAAAGTAACTCCTAATTATTGCTCTAATTTCCTCTTCGTTAGTGGTGAGTTCTCCCTTTTCATTTTTAAGACTAACAATTTGATTTTCCTCTTTCCTTTTTTTAATCAGATTTACTAAGGGTTTGTCTATTTTGTTGGTTTTTTCATAGAACCAACTCTTAGTTTTATTAATCAATTCAATAGTTTTTTTTTTTTACTTTCAATTTTATTGATCTCACCTTTTACTTTTAGAATTTCAAGTTTAGTGTTTGACTGGGGGTTTTTAATTTGTTCCTTTTCTAGCATTTTTAATTGCAAACCCAATTCATTGACCTTCTCTTTCTCTATTTTATACAAATAGGCCTCTAGAGATATGAAATTTCCCCTTATTACCGCTTTGGCTGCATCCCATACATTTTGGTATGATGTCTCATTATTATCGTTTTCTTGGGTGAAGTTATTAATTATGTCTATGATTTGCTGTTTCACCCAATCATTCTTTAGTATGAGATTATTTAGTTTCCAATTATTTTTTGGTCTACTTCCCCTGCTTTTTTGTTGAATGTAATTTTCATTGCATCGTGGTCTGAAAAGGATGCATTTACTATTTCTGCCTTACTACATTTGAGTTTGAGGTTTTTATGTCCTAATATATGGTCAATTTTTGTATAGGTTCCATGAACTGCTGAAAAGAAAGTGTATTCCTTTCTGTCTCCATTACATTTTCTCCAGAGATCTATCATATCTAACTTTTCTAGTATTCTATTTACCTCTTTGACTTCTTTCTTATTTATTTTGTGGTTTGATTTATCTAATTCTGAGAGTGCAAGGTTAAGATCTCCCACTATTATAGTTTTACTGTCTATTTCTTCTTGCAGCTCTCTTAGTTTCTCTTTTAAGAATTTAGATGCTACCCCACTTGGTGCATCTATGTTTAATATAGATAGTGCTTCATTATCCATGCTACCCTTTAGCAAGATATAGTGTCCTTCCTTATCTCTTTTAATTAGGTCAATTTTTGCTTTAGCTTGATCTGAGATCAGGATGGCTACTCCTGCTTTTTTGACTTCACCTGAAGCATAGTAGATTTTGCTCCAACCTTTTACCTTTAACCTGCATGTATCTCCCCGCTTCAGGTGTGTTTCCTGTAAACAACATATTGTAGGATTCTGGCTTTTAATCCATTCTGCTAACCGCTTCCTCTTTATGGGGGAGTTTACCCCATTCACGTTTATGGTTAGAATGACCAATTCTGTATTACTTGCCATCTTGTTAACCCCGGTTTATACTTTCCTCCCTTCTTTCCCCTTTCCCCCCCTTCCAAGTATTAAGCTTGTGAGCACCTCTTGCTTCTCACAGCCCTCCCTTTTTAGTGTCCCTCCCCCCGCCTTAGAGTTCCTCCCCCTATCTTACCCCTTTCCCTCCCAGTTCCCGTATTCCCTTAATTATTCTTATTCCTTCCCTTTCCACTTTTCCCTTCTCACTTTTCAATGAGATGGGAGAAGTTTCACCATAGATTGAATATGTCTTAAGATTTTTCACTTAAAGCCAATTCTGAAGGCAGTAAGATCCCCACTATATTCATCCCCCTCCATTCTTTCTCTCAGATATAATAGGTTTCCTATGCCTCTTCATGAGATGTACTACCCCCACTTTACCCTTTTTCTGGTACAATGTCCTTTCCACATCAATTTCTAGAACAAGGTATACATGTATTCTTTATACATCTATATAGTCAAAATATAGTTCCCAAGATTAATCTTTACCTTTTTAGATTTCTCTTGAGTTCTATATTTGTAGATCAAACTTTTTGTTAAGTTCTGGTTTTTTCATCAGAAATAGATGAAATTCGCTTAATTCGTTGAATGTCCATCTTCTTCCCTGGAAAAAGATGCTCATTCTCGCTGGGTAAGTTATTTTTGGTTGCATACCAAGTTCCTTAGCCTTTCGGAATATCATATTCCAGGCCCTTCGATCTTTTAATGTGGATGCTGCCATATCCTGGGTGATCCTTATTGTGGCTCCTTGATACTTGAATTCGGTTTTTCTAGCTGCTTGCAATATTTTTTCTTTCATCTGAGGGTTCTGGCATTTGGCCACTATATTCCTTGGTGTTTTGATTTTAGGATCCCTTTCAGTGGGTGATCGATGAATCGTTTCAATGTTTATTTTTTCCTCTGTTCCTATGACTTCTGGGCAGTTCTCTTTGATAATTTCCTGGAAGACAGTGTCCAGGCTCTTTTTTTCATCATGTTTTTCTGGGAGTCCAATGATTCTCAGATTGTCTCTCCTGGATCTGTTTTCCAGGTCTGTTGTCTTCCCCAGAAGGTATTTCACATTTTTCTCCATTGTTTGATTTTTTTGGATTTGCTTGACTGATTCTTCTTGTCTCCTCGAGTCATTCAATTCCACTTGTTCAATTCTGATTTTCAGTGAAGTATTCTCTTCACTCACTTTTTTAAAATCTTTCTCTAATTGTCCCATTGAGTTCTTTTGTTCTGTGGAATTTTTTTCCATTTCGCCAATTTTGTTTTTTAGAGAGCTGTTTTCTGTTTCCAGTTCACTAATCCTATTTTTCAAGGATTTTACTTCTTTATCCACTCTCTCTTTAACTTTCTCCAGGCTCTTTTGCCAAGCCTCCCTCTCCTTTTCCCAAGCCTCACTCTGCTTTCCCCATTTTTCTTCTAGCTCCCTTGTGAGAGCCTTTTTAATCACTTCTATGAGGTTCATCTGTGCTGAGGAACAGACAATCTCCTCCTTTGGGGAATCACCTGGGGACTGCCTGTTTTTAGTCTCCTCAGGATTTAGAGTCTGCTCTCTATCTGTGTAGAAGCTGTCAAGGGTTAAAGTTCTCTTCAGCTTCTTGCTCATTCTGTCTATTAATCAGAGACAAACTACCAAAGAAAAACAGAAAAAACTGGAGTCTTTCTTTGGGGGGGGGGGCTGGGTGTGTTATCGAGCTTCCTCTACAGACTGCAGGGGCAGCAGTGAGGCACTAGCAGGACTGTGCTGTGCCTGCGCTCTGAGATCCCAGAGCGTGCTGAGTCACTGAGGGGGGGAAAGGGGGGGGCGGCCAGGTCCTGAGAGATTCCAGCTGTTTGGGGTTGTATTCTTCAGCCCCGGTGTTTTTAGCTTCTCTGCTGGGCTGTTGACTTGCTGCCGGAGGAAAGTATCCATACCTGTAGCGAAGCTCTCCCCGCAGAAACGGCTACGATCACTCTCCACCCCCTCTCCAGTCTGCTCCTGTGCCCTCACTGTCACTGCCCGCCGCCTGCGCCCAATCTAAAACCGCCCCAGCCCTCCAGTAAAGACAGACCTTTCTTGGTGGATCTCAAGGATGGCTTCTCTTGGTAACTATTTGTGGGTTTTTTTTCCAGTCAAGCATTGATTCAGAGGCTTGTAATGAAGTGGATAGTGAGAGAAAGCGCGGAGCTTATGCAACTGTGAGCCTCCTCTCCGCCATCTTAACCGGAAGTCCTCAATCTATCTCTTTACCACATCTATAGGTAATCTATAATTAACAGACTACCTATCTTAGTCTGACAGATTATGACCATCTCTTTATAAAGAAGGGAAACTATCCTATAATCAAAATAAAAATAAATCAGAGTAATAAAAAGTAAGAAATTTCTTTTTCATATTTTTGATCATTCTTTCATAAATATCCCAGCATATGATGGGAGAAAAGGTGGGGAGAGAGGTTCAGAAGTCTTGTGTCCTATTTCTGATTATAGCATTTATTTGGCATAAGAAAATGGTTTAAGCTTTGGTTTTCTCCTCTATAAAATGGGAGCAATTATGACTACCTGTCTCCCTCAAGGATTGTTGTGAGGGTCAAATGAGAACATAGATATAACAACACCTTAGAAATTTCTCTATAGAAATTTATATGGACGATTGGGATGGGAAAGGGATTGTCTTTGTGATGTTTTTAATAATCTACTTTTCTCTAAAGTTTTTTTTTTTTAATATGTTGATCCATATGAATGGCACTCCTTTGATGGATGAATCAATGCACCATAAAAAAGAACTTTCAACTGTAAAAATAATTGTTTCAACTAGGTGATTTTAAACTTGCCAACCTTAAAAATGGACAGAAACACCATTGTAAATATGATGCTTTTCCCCTACATACTTGCAATGAAGATTTTAGGTTGAACTTTAGTTCTGATTCAGTTTAGAAAATATGTTTAAATGGCCTTCCTGCTCCAATTAACTAGCTGGATTCCATCAGTAAATATGTAGGTGCAGAGAAATGAGCAAGCACTCAAGAACAATGGACTTAATCACTACATTTTTCTCTAAAGCAACAGCTTTGCTGAATATTTGAAAGGGCTTTTTAGCACAATGGAAACTTTGCTATAAAATCCCTGAGAAGTAAAGAGACTGCCAGAAGAAAACAGGGGATGGCAGCAAATGCTTTCATGTTCATACCCATCCCCCCTGGTCTCAGGTCCTGCCTCCTGAAGAGTCAAAATACATGAATTCATTTAGAGGGCATTGAGACAACCCCCATGTCTCAAATTACATTCTGCCAATACATAAAATGATACACTTCTTTTGGCTGTTATTGGATTGGAAATTCATGCCCACTATAGTTTTAATCATCTGTGTTGTATTTCCTTTCTTAGAGGCATGCACCTCTATGGAATAGTAAACTAATTAAGATGTCAGTCACAATTTAGAGAGAATTAGTTTAATTGATTGCTTTTTATCTTTATCCACTGTTGAACTTTGAGGCTTAGGAAATAGGAGATTTGAAGGACTGGATTGAAGGAAAAAGGAGGTGACATTGATGCATCAAGACATGGACAGTACAGCTGAGCTGAAGTGAATATAATATCAGGAACAGTCAAAGGGCAAAGGTACCTAAGCAGGAAGAACACAAACTATCTATCTACTGTTCACTCTGGTTTCCAACAAATATATTAGAATAGAATATAGAAAAACACATGAAGTGTCAAAGCCCTTGTTAACACAATATATTATTCATATTGCCCCAACAAAATCCTTATCTCCCATTTATTTTTTTCCAATAGTTTAGGAAAAAAATGCACTATAAGTGATTGATTATGAAACATTGTCTACATAACAATTAGTTGTTTTTACATATGATCTCATCAAGATTCGTGATCCCTCCATTTGCATTGAGAAAATATATACAAACACACACACACACACACACACACACACACACACACACACACACCACTCACTCATCTTGTTAAACTAAGCATTTCTTGTGAGAGTTTTACAATGTATTTTCCATACAAGATTTATCCTGAATATAAAAGAACCTCCATTGTACTTCTATACTGATGACACTAGTGTAGTGTTTAGGCTATTTCTAATTCTCATTCTGCTGCCAGCTAACTCCAAATGTGTTCCTATTTGTACTTATCTTCATTGGTTTATTTCCCTCTTTCTTATTGAAAACATAACCCATCTACTTGTCATGTCACACCACAAACTAATTGCAGCCATGAATTCTCCAAAGAGCAAAGTGATATATACAGCTGAATAGAGTTGGCCTTAGAGTTAGGAAGACTCGGTTACCTGATTTAGCTCTGCATCTGACACATACTGGCTCTGTGCATTAGAAGGTAAATTTCTTGAGAATAAGGACTATTTTTTGCCTCTTAAAAGCAACAACAGCAACCAGTATGGCACATAGTAGGTAGTTAATAAATATTTACTGATGGATTGATTGGGGGCATGTCACAAACTAGACATGTGGGAGTTCCTTCCTGATTCTTTAGCATTTAAGAAATGTACCCAGGGAATTCTGATTATTTGCCACCTTGTTACTTTCCTGGAGTTCAGCTCAGAAACTCACAATTTTTTCAAGATAAAATCAACTCTGAAATTCACACCGCAAATCATTTCCCACTGTACTTGCAGAATTTCATCATCCTCCCTATGTCAGGCCCCAGTCTTTGCAGGTGTCTCTGCAAGACTAGAAGCTGCAGAGAAGTTGTCCATCTACTTCAACAGAGAAGGCTGTCTACCAGGATTCCCTACTATACAGAAATATCTGTTATTTTTTAAAGTTAAGATTTTGGTGATTTACTTTTACATTAGTTTACTTATTCTAACAGAGTAAACAAGTTAACTATCCATATTTTTTTTTTTTATGAAAATCAGTTAAATTTCTATCTCTTTTTCAGTCCTCACCTCTCATCCTTGGTCCATAATACCATTTGGTATACAATGATTGGTGACCAATTCACTTGTCCATACCAATACAATCAAAGTAGGTTTTGTTTATTTATTTGTTTTATGGCTAAGAGTGGACAGAATCAGGTTTTTTTATATTATTGTAGATTTGATTAAGCAGTCTTTGTTGTATGCTGAGGCTTGACACATTTATGACAGGAAATTGACAGTTAAATATCAATGGAAATTTGAGCTTTATATACATATATATGTCTATATATATGTATATAGGTATATATACACATATACATATATATACATATATATAAAGAGAGAGTCAAAGAGACAGAGAGACAGAGAGAGAAAGAGACAGAGACAGAAAGAGAGAGAGAGACAGAGAGAGAAAGAGTTAAATATTTAGGATAAATAAAATGCTTAAAATAAATAATGTTGGTAATGATGATAATGATAATAAAGATGACAAATAGAACTTACATAGTTTAACAGATAAGTCAAAAATATTTATCAAATTCATAATAAATTGAAGACAATTACACACAAACAAATACTAATAAGAATAAATTGGAAATGACCAACAGAAGGAGAGTACTAGCATTAAGTGATTAATGGTGATTAGGGAAGGTTTCTTTTGGAAAATGGGACTTTAACTAGGACTTAATAGAAATAGATATGCATAACTATCTATCTGTGTCTATATAAGTGTTTATGTATAGTGTTAAAATTTGCAAAACACTTTTGTACATTATTTTATTTGATCCTTACAGAAAACCTTAATAATATTATTGTGATTAAATCTATACTGACTAGAAACATAGCATCTCCTGTAGAAAATTTGCTTACAAAAATCTGCCTTCTCATATTATCCAGAAAATGTAAAAGTACTGAGGGCAGTTTTTCACTTTGGCATTCCTAAGCTTGATACCTAGGACAATGGCCAGCATAAAGTAAGAAGAGGATTTTTTTCCAACTTAATTATTAATTCATAATAATAAAAAACTGAGGTTTGTTTTATGCTTAAATTTTGCATTATATCATTAAATCCTTTAAATACCTTTATGAAGCATGGATATGAGAGTAACAATATTTTGATTTTATGGGCTGGTACACTCAGTCTCAGAAAGAATAAATAGTTTATCAAATGTCATAAAGCTTATAAATTTCAGAAAAAAATTAAATCTATAAAGAGATCTTTACAAACATCTTCCTGAAACCAAGAGTATAGTTGGAAAACCCAAAAATATTTTGTTAATATAATAAAATAATTTTTGCCAAAAATAAAGCGATTTTAGACTGCATTGTAAAAGGGCAAGTGCACTAAGTATGATATGATCATTCTGTTCTTGTTTGTTTTGGTCAGACAAAATCTACAATATTGTATTCATCTCAAGATAGCATTCTAGGAAGAACACTGAAAAATTGAATCACATTTAATGGAGTATCAACAGAATGATCATGGGCTACAATATCATATTTTATATATATATATAGTTAGAAAGATAGACAGGTAGATAGGTGGATAGAGCCTGAAGAAAAAAGACAGAGGATGTGTTTGGGGAAGGGAAGGATGATATTATCCTTAATAAGATGTTCCATAAGCATAAGATGTTCCAAAATCAAAGTAATCAAAATTTAACTTATTTCCCCTCAATAGAGAATAGAATCATCTTGCAGAATTCCTTCTATTGGCATATGCTATCACAATTCTCCCACACTCTAGAGTGGAAACAGCATCAACTTTGACTCTTTCTTCCCTTTCATTGATCGAAATCCAACGGATTGCTGAGCTTTATTGATTCTCAGCTGCAAAATGTCTCTTGGATCCATACTTTCATTCCCTGTTCACATAAATACTATCTTTATCTTCTTTCTCTGAACTGTTACAATATTTTCCTAACTAATCTCCCTATATTCAGTCTCTTCTTTTTTCTAATCCATCTTTACATAGCTACTAAAATATTCTTCCCAATGTGTGGATCCCTTAATGGCTTTCTGTTCTCTTTAAAAGGCAGCCAAATGGCATAATAGATAAAGTGCTGAGCCGGACTCAAGAAGTCTCACCTACCTGAGTTTAAATCTGGCCTTAGTCACTTATTAGTTATGTGACTTCAGGCAAGTTATTCAACCTAGTTTGCCTCTGTTTCCTCATCTGTAAAATGAGCTGGAGAAGGAAATGGTAAACCACTGCAGTATCTTTGCCAAGCAAACACCAAACCAAGAAAAAAAAAATCAGATGTGATATTTAGTTATTTTAATGACTACATGATAGCAAAAATTGTCTTTAAGATGAAATTAAAATAAAACAAAACTATTTTGCCTGATATTTAAGATCTTCCAAACATGTTCCTAATTTACCTTTTAAGTTGTACTTCATACAACTTCTTGCCATTCGTGTTAGTTTTCAGCTAAACTAGATATTACTATTTAGTTCTTTTTAATATAACAATAAGAATGCATTTATTTAGTGTATTTTTTAAAACAATCTACCAAGTACCAGGCATTGTGTTAGGAATGTGTGTATAGTGGGAAAGGAAGTGTACAGAAGGTTGAAGGAATAAGAAAGCATTCCTCTCCAGAGCTGAACTGACATTAAATAATCACTGTTCAAAATTTGTCCTTGGTCAGTGCACATCCAACACAAGCTGCTGTCAGGCAAAAATCTACAGATTAAGATTTCTGTCAGATTTGTAGATATCACTATTCAGGAAGTCAATGAAAATGCTTTTTCACTCATTTTTACATAAATACAACTGGAAGAAAAAAGTTATAAATACAAACCATAAAAATTCTTAAAAACAAAACCATTGTACCCATCTTAGTACTTCATTGAAGTTTCATTGTTCATATAAAATATGCTTTATTTTATGATGAAGCAGGAAAAAAGGCAAATTGACTTCCATGTCCAATACTCTCAAACAGATAAAAATAGAAAGTAAAAGATCCCTAATTTGATTCCTTCTAAGATTTGGAAGGTACAACCACTTGTCTATTATGGTCTATCATGACAAAAATGTTGATTTATTTAAAACAGAATGAATGAAATCTTGTTTGCACAGCACACTCCTACTTTATTAGAACACTCATTTAATAGAAATGCCTGTTTTCTGAAATGAAAATGACTGGAAAAGATTTAAATCTCCCTTATTATCTGTTTATGCTAATTCATGGCTAATGATAGTAGGAGCTGTCATTCCAGTTCTTCTCAACTCCTATCCCACCTTCCACCTGTTTTGTTTTTATCCTCCCACTGTCATCTTTCTCTTTCTTTCTTGTCTCCTATAGTCAACCTCTTTGCTTAAAAAATTCTAGCTACCTTTCTGTCAGCCAATATTTGTTTCTATTTTTTTTTCTACAACGACGTTGCTCATGGCCCATTTTAGCAAAGTAAAATTGACTACATATCGATAAGTAATTATGTTTTTTACATTAATATTACTACATTGTGAAATACATCTATACACAATTTAACCATTTTGACAGGTTTTATTTACTGAATCTTCATTGTCAAAAACATTTTCCAGTTCAATTACAATTTGTCATGGCTCTTTCATGAAATAAAGAAACAAAGTTTCAATGTAAAAGATGGAGTCCTTATGGGAACTAAAATAACCTCTAAGATTTATAATCCAACACAGTAAAACACTTTGGTACCATTTGCTGTAGCACACAGGAACCTTCACTTTTGGACAAATATCACATGCCTGTGAGGACATTATGTAAAAAGGAAAAATTGATTTGCAAATATGATTAGAGATAAGGGAATATAAATATAAGTATATATGCATAAATAGATATAGGTATACTGATCTTCAGTTCTTTTTATTTCATAGTTGCTCACTACTGTATTTAATAGTATAAAATTTGAATAGCTTTCCCTGAGGAATAATTTGCTTCTGATTGCAGTGGGTTAAAATCTAGTTGTGACTTCCAGCTTATCACCAAATTCTTTAGTTTCTTTTTTTTTTTTTTCTTTCTACTTTTTCATAAAATATTACTGGGGAAAAGTTATGTTGACATCATCCATGCAATTGTTGGGAAATTGCAAGTGATATCACACAATTTGGGGACATTTAAAATTCAATTGATTCAAACTATTGTAATTTTAGACAACCCCCCAAAAAACAAACAAACAAACAAACAATAACAACAACCAAAAAAACCCAAACACCTTTATAATGTATATTCTCAGTATCATAGAATTTTAAACTTTAGCTGACATCTTATTTCTATCTATGCATAATTGCCTTCTATCATGCCATAAATAATTATCTAACTTCAGTTCTATCAAGTAAGGTAGAATTTATAATGAAGTGTGGCACCCTATTCTACATTTTTTTTCCTCTTTAACTTAAACCTTAAACCTTCTGTCTTGAAATGCCTTATTCTTCTCCAAACAGATAAAGTTTAATTTTGCTTCTGTTGACAACTCATCAAATAGTTATGATCTACTTTTAGTTTCTTTGGGGTTTTTTGTTTGTTTGTTTGTTTGTTTAGGATCAAACATCTTCATTTTTTTTTTCCAAAATAATTCCCCCGAGGCACAAACTTAGGAGTTTGTGTTATCTTGGTTATCATGCTCAGGACAATGTCTATTTTTTTAATGTGCAAATCAAAACTGATTACAATACTACAGATGTGGTCAAACTAGGACAGAAGAGAAGATACTTTCATCTTCTGTTCCTGAGCAGGGAAAGTTGCCTTCTCTTAATACAGGCTAAAATTACATGTGTTAAAGAGATTCTAAGAGAGATAAATTTAACTATTCTTTTTAATCACCAACATCTACTCATAAACTTAGAGAAAAGAATAAAGGCACATAGATAAAATCATGGATACTGGCTATGACTGTGTGATCTCCTCTGTTGTGACTGTGTTCCTGTAAATACTAGAGTTTTTAAGAAATTGAAATCTTCCATTACTACCATCACCGTCATTGCTGCTGTTGCAACCACCATCACCAATAGCAATAACATTTATATAACACTGTAAGATTTATAAAACGTTGTACATGTTTAATACAATCCTGAAAAATTTGTGCTATTATTATCACCATTTTACATATCAAAAACTAAAAAGCTAAGAGAGATAAAGTGACTTGTCCATTTATCGCACATCTGGATTATGAGGCAGTCCAAAACTGTGTCTATTATGCCACTTGGCTGGCGAGCTAGGATACTTGATCTCACTCTTCAGTCAATCACTTGTTAAACCTTAAAGGTAACATTGCTACTTAAAAGCATATTATAATTGCCTTTACAAAGGGCTCTTTTTATATTTTCTAGGCTGTGTAGAGTTTAAGAATACTCTGCCTTTTTTGGTAAGGATTGATTTCAAATATACATTGAATTTTTGTCTTGATTAAAATTAATAAGGATTTCATGAAAACAGAAGCCTGATCATAATTTCCATTCTCTATTGATTATACTTTAAAATAAAAATGACTATTTCAATAGCAACATCTTAGATAACTTCATCTGTTTTTGAATACCATCTTCCACCTCCATAAAGGTCAACCTCTTAACATTTTAGAAATAATTATTATTTACTGAGAACATTGAAGACTTATGACATCATCTTTTTCTGGTTTTTTTATTTCTAGATCTAGCATCAGGCATGCTCTCTGATTGCTCTGAAAACTGATATATCAATGTTATAGCAGAATTATTTAAAAAAAAAAGAAAATTTATTCTTTTAATAAAGTTATTTTTAATAAATTCAATGATATTATCTGAATGTTTTACATGAAAGCAAGACAAAAAAAACACAAAACCATTATTTTCTAAATATAATGTGGTTGTTCACCCTAAAAAAATCACAAAATTTTAAGACTTTCATGTTATCATTAGAAAATGACTTTACTTCTCCTATGGATTCTCTTTTGAAAATTCTGGCATCAGAATTTCATTACATCTTGAATTTGTGCCCAGGGACCAAAAGGCAATAGGTTCCATTTAAAATAAATTAGATAACTAAGAATCTGAATATAGAATTGCTTTTAAAAAGACTCTTTTTTGTAGGGCTCTTGTAGGTAAATGGATAATCTATATTCATATGTAAATACATAGTAGGTGAAACAAGAAATCATAACCCAATTGTAGAAGGGACCTTAAGAGAACATCACATTTCTTTCAAGAATAGCAAAATAAAATCATTTCAGTCAGACAAGGAGCTATTTTATTCTAAAAGTACATCAGAAAGGATGGTGAAATGACCCCATTTGTAATCTGTCACTTTGGTACCCAATGTACTACATGAGTTATTGACAGTGACAATTACATTCACTTGGGAAGAGTCTAGCAGAACTTGGCCAAATAGGATACAAGGTAGAGTGGAAATAGAGCTGAATTTGACATCATTTGAGTTATATTTCTGCCAAACTTTGACCCTTACTGTTATGAATTTGGGTAGCACTTTACTTTGAGTCTCAGTTTCCTCTTTGTTGAAGTGAGGAGGCAGAACCAGATGATCTCCAATGTCCCATAAAGCTTGAAATTTATGACTCTATAATCCTAAATGCATACAGAAGAAACCTGGCACAGAGGCCAGGAAGTTTAAAAATATTTCAAAGATGAAAAGATCCCTCAAAATACGAGAAAATCAAAAGGCTACACACACACACACACACACAGAGGCACACAATGCACAAATGTATATATACTATGCATATGTGTATTATGCTTATATGTATACATATATATGTATATATACATATATATGTGTGTATATATATATATATATATATATATATATATATATACAGCATCTATAGCCATATCTACCTATCATCCTCTCCAAACATATCTATATAGAAAACAGTGACTGAGAGATTATCAATTACTTATCCTTCTGCTTGCTCTCATATAAAATAAGAATATATTTGATGAAAATCTGGGAAGGAAACAGATATACACTTATATACATTACAATTTTAGTAGTATATACACTTAAAGTAATATGTAATACCCAACTATGCCCACACATCTAAAAATGGAATAGCAGAAAAAAATTACTCTTAAAGTCCTCTTAAAACAATGTCTCATATATTTTATTATTATTGAATTATGAATTGAAATTAATTTCATTTTTATTATGAAATTTATTTTTATTATTAATTTATTGATTTATTATTATGATGATTTTATTTTATTATTATGAATTATGAAATAATTTTGAATTTTTCATTATTATGAAATTAAATTATGAAATGAAATATAGATGGAAGGTGATTTAACAAATCACCAAGTATTAATACGAAACAAAGTATAAAATAGGGCATTTGAGATAGTATTCAGAATTTGAAAGGATATCCTCGAGAAAAATTAAGAGTCCCTTTAAGTGATGAAGTGTTTCACAAGTTCTTTTTAACAGAAAAAATAGCTGCATAAATGATGTAATATTAACATACAATAGGAGATATGACAAAATAACTGAGACCTACTGTGGGAAACTTCTAAGTAATAAAACCCTCTCTAAAAAAGCAGGTTTGAAAATTCTATGTAACTTAGTCACAAAGACATACATTATAGCACTTAGAGATCATGTGAGTTCCTCAGGTTCATTTGGCCAAAGTAGTTCCCGCTGGATTAGAGACTAACTCTTATATCTCACAACTTTATATAGCCTTTCATGAAAATTTTTCAAACAAATTGGATAAAATTTATATTACCCAAACTGACATATACAGATAGTTGGCAAACCTATTGATCTGTAGGAATTGATACTGTAACTTTCTCTGTTTCTATCTGTTTTTCTTTATATCTTTGGGTCTCCAGCTCTCTGTCTGGCTCTATTTCTTTATCTATCCTCCTCTACAATTCTCTATTTATCTTTGTCTCTATATCTCTTTCCCTGTCCTTCTGTTTCTTTCTGTCTCTGTCTTTGTCTGTCTATGTCTGTCTGTCTCTGTCTCTGTCTCTCTCTCTCTTTCTCTCTCTCTCTCTCTCTCTCTCTCACACACACACACACACACACACACACACACACCTCTAGGTGGAATTTAACTCAAAAACAGAATAATTGTTTCAATTATCCCAGGTTATTTTATCCAGAATAAACATATCCACTCAATATTAACACTTTTGAAGTGATTCTCTGTAGTTCAAAATTTTCAAACAGCATGAATCAAAATTACAAGTAACCCCCCAAAAAGTGGAAAGATGCATGTTACCATGGAATTACTTAAGCATGATAAGTGACATAAGGAAAATAATCTAGGACAAATGTAACTAGAAATAATTGGGAGACAACCTGAATCAACAAGCAGACAAATAAGGTGCTGTGTTAATATCTCTAGGTTATTTAAAATAACTTGAAATTTTCTTGTATATAATGTGATTCCCCACATGGATTTATGAAAAGGTAAGCACTTACAAAAATTACATAGGAAAAGATAAAAAGGGGTCAAGCTATATACATCAGAGGAAAAAGTGATGAAATCCTAACTGTTGCAAAGGACCAAAGGAGAGAAAAGAAGATAAATTCCATAGCCTCTTATCAGTGCCAATATTTCACAAGTCTTTTGTGTCCTTTGATTCTTTGTTGATCTGATATTTCATGACTTAGGAAAAAAATACATATTCACATTATGTTTTATTATGATCTGTATTTCTAAGTATATTTTTGTCTTCCCTCCTCAGAGAATCATCCCTTATAACAAAAAAGATAAGACAGGGAGATAGAGATTGAGACAGAGAAAAATAATAATTAAGCAAGACCAAGGAATTTATCAAAATAAGTCTGAGGAGCATGCAAGGCTCCACATCTCTAGGCCTCACTCTTTGAAAAAAAAAGAGAAAGTGAGGTACATAATCAATTAGATACATTCACCACATTAATTTAGCCATTTTTGGATCATACCCAGAATTCTAACAATCAAAATATTGAACTCAAACTTATTTTTTTATTTTTATTTTTCCCTAATGATTTTCCTACCTCATCCTCTTATTAGGAAGTGACTCATTAATAACAAGTAGATAAGCCTGGCCTTATTTATTTAGTTCTTCTGCTACATGCATTCTCTCAGGAAATATTCGACTCTCCTGGTTTAGAAAAATACATCTCACTATGACTTTGCAATTTATAGGCATACTCATTTCTGGTTTCTTATTCTCCAGATTCATGAATCCAGCTGCCTATATTCTCACTTCTCACAATATTAGTATTATTAGTGCATAACAACTTATGCTCTAAAACATGCATCTAAACATTTATTTATCACTTTAATAATTTTTTTCTTGTAGCATCTCTGAGACAAGTAATTTTTTTCCTACATATTCAGTCCTTTTGGTTTTCATGATCCCATTTGGTGTTTTCTTGATAAAAATATTGAATCGTTTTTCATTTCCTTCTTTAGCTTATTTTCAGGTAAGGAAACCGAGGCGAATAGGGTTAAATGATTTGTTCAGGATCACACAGCTAGTCACAAATGTCTGAGGTATGATTTGAATTCACATTTTTTCTTACTCCAGATCCAAGGATGTATCTACTGGATCCCTTAGTTAGTCTACATAATACAAATGAAGAAATTCAACTTACTACAATTTTAAGCATATGGAATGAACTTACTTAATGTTTCATGCCTTATGTTCAATCTATATATTCCTGAAGCTTATCTACTTCTCTTTATTTTAATTGGCCTTTAAGAACCTTCACTATTACTCTACTCTTCATCTTGTTCCCTCATCACCATCACAAAGACAAACTAAAATCTATTTCAGAATATAAAGTTCTTCAAGGCAAGGGCAACAGAATACAAGATTTGATAGGGCCTATAAAAACTATCTGATTTTGATCTTTTCCCAGAGACAGACTTTATTTTTGTCTTCTAATACCAATAGTACCTAAATGTGAGGAAGTCATATGAGACTGATTGTGGGGCAATGGGTTTTTAGACACAGTCACTCTTTAAGCTCTTAGTCATAGACAGGGTAAATAGAACTGAATTAAAGAATAATAAGCAGAAAATATAGGTTGGCCAGATAAAAAAGTGAGGGAAAAATGGATAGATATCTGCATTTTCCATTAGTTTTATTGCATTGACAAGAGACCAAAAAACAGGTACTCAGGTCTTTGAGTGTCCCCCTAGAATAGAGCATAGAAAGGCAAAATCTAGACACATGCATGATGAACAGACCTAAATTGATTGCAATTTGTATCACTGGAGATATTATCCAGATTAATGATATCACAGATGCTTTGATTTACTGGAATATTGACAGGCACCTACTTCCCGAGTCCTTTAAAGATCTAAGGATGATGAAATGATAGAGAGGGTTAGTCACCTTTTCTTTATTCCTATATTGGGAAATAGGGAGAATGTAGATAGTCACTCAATGCACTGCTGAACAAAGAACCTAAAGAGATAGGTAACCTGTCAACTAGAGAAACCTAATACAAGTTCAGTGAATCTATTATTCCAGTCAATAAATTACAACACGACCACAAATAAAACACTTCAACTGAAAAAGAAAGAACATCAAAAAAGCAAAAAAAAAAAAAAATCTATTAACTACTAGTAATCCTATCTCAACATTATAAGAAGGCTCAAAATTCCATGGTTTCCATCTGATTCCTGGACTATTTTGTTTGTAAAATTGTGGTTACTTTGCTTCAAATAGAAATATTGTTGTTTTCTTTTTATTCCTCTTAAAATCCATAGGAATCCTTAGAGATGTAGGTTTTTTAATTGCTTAGTGCTATTGTTTGTAGAACATTAATGCATTATTATTAATCAATAAGATTTCATCTTGAGCGTGCAACAAAAACAAAATTGTTATTTGTCTGACAAATAGTGTAGATCTCCTTTGACAAGAATGAATATTGGATTTTGCACTAAGGGATGCAGATGGATATTTTACAAATTAGGTATTTTGAAAAGGAGCCCTAAGGCCAGGAGAAATGTTGGCAGCTCTGCAAAGAATTCATCATTATTTTGAAAGTGAGTATAGCAGCCTGCTTTCTAATTTGTAAAAGTCTCTTTCTCCTCTGGAATGATGGGTCCTAGTAAAACACCAAAATGTACAGGACAAAATGGGGTTTTAACCTATGTATTCCTTGGTAAAGATAGACAGGCACGAAAGACCTGAAAATTAGAGTGAAACATGAAGGTGATTTCTGAAAATAAACCAACTCACTTTTCCTCCTTCATTTATCACAATATTTTCCAGAACATTATTTGACTTACATCAATTCATTCAATAAACATCTACTGAGAACTTTTTATATGCAAGTTATTGTTAGGTGCTAGGAAGGAAACAAATTCTAGGGGTTAATGAATGTTTTCTTGAAATCTGAAAACTAGAATTCACATCATCTCTCTGACATTTATTCACTATGTAGGCCAGAAACATTCTCTTCTTTACCTCCCTTTATTTCTGTTACCATACCAGTAAAATAAGGATAATATTTTTTTTGCATTACACAGCTCACTGGATTGTTTTGAGAAGTGTTCTTTTATAAATCTTTAAGTGTTATAGAAGTGAAATCAATTTTTATGGAATGTTAAATCTTAATTGCTCCCATTTCTATAATATTTTAATGTTTATAAAAGTGTCTTTACAACAGCTTTTAAGTAAGTAGTACATTTTTATGATAAAGAAACTGAGGCTCAGAGAGATTCCCCAGACAGTGCCAGAGACACAATTTGGAACATGCTGTTCTGATCAAGTAGTATGCTCCTTTTACTCTACTAGCCTCTTTCCTTAGAATAGGGTCAATATCAAATAAACCCAATTAGCTCTAGTATATTTATCAAATAATGTGTCTCAATTGTTCACTATGCAGGCAAAAGTGGTATGACGAGAATTGTATGGAAGTAGCTTGAGGACTTTGGTGATGGTAAAAGCCTTCTGGTACCTGAATGAAAGTCATTGATCTAGTAGAAATCATGAATTTATATGAACATAAAGGCAAGAAAGCATGTTTTAGACCTTATGCAGAAACACTTGGCAGCTAGCGGAGGAATAAAGGAGGAATGTGTCATGAGTCTCTTCTCCACCTAATTTGGATAAAAGAGGACTTTGTATATTTTGGAAAGTGTGAAAATTCAGATTTTTCATTGGGATCTGAGCTAAGTCATCCTTTCAGTTGAATCTGCCTTTCCTTGGAATCTCTGTGTGCTTATAGAAGGGTATTTTATTAACTAGTGAAAGAATGTTTGTATTTTTCTTTTTTTTTTTTCTATATTTGAATATTAAATAGTGTTTTAAAAAATAATAATTGTCTGGCTTACTAATTGACATTACTTCATAATCATACTAGGGAGTATGACAAGAAAGGTTCCCAGAAGGAGTGTCATGAGAAAGATTCCTCTAATCTCTTTCTACTTTCTGATAGTCCTGAGGAATCTTCGTACTTATGATCTTAGGATACAATTAATGAGTATGAATGGAAGTTAGGAGAGTAGTTCCAGAACCTACATATACTACATTATAATCTAGTAGTGGAGGTTTGACAGGTAAACAATTAATCATGTACAAAAAATGTATAGTTTCTCCATAAAATTCACAAGATGATGAGAGTAATTCTATCTGATGGAATATGGGAAAATACTCAAGTATTCCTGAAGTTGGGAAGTACAGGTAGGATTTCAACAACAAAATTATAGGACTACTTATATGTTTATACATATGTAAATTCATATGTAGATGTGTATTTACAAATATGTATGCATTTGTACACAGATATATATATATATATATATACATATGGATAAACTTTGTATTTGTACTTGTAGATTTGTTGGAATCCTTACAAACTGCTAACTAATTAGAGTTGATCTAATCTTACAAGAAGATTTTGGCCAGAACCTGAAACAAGGTACTAAGTAGAACTAATTAGTACAATGCTTGTGTTTACACCTTTGTGTTCACACCTCCCTTAAAGCTCTTTGGGCCAGAGAGCACTATGGGAGAAAACCCATAATCCCATTCTCTCAGAAGATTCGCATATAAGGCCAAGGAGGAGAGAGAGCTATTCCAGAATACATTTTCCTCTTGGCTGGCTGGTCGCAGAGGAGAGTTCAGCTGGACTCGAGAGGAGCGACTCTGGTGCAGACAGAGAGCACTTTGACGGATTTCAGTGGAATTACGCCAGAAGCCCTCTTTCCGAGGCAAGGCAGAATATATTCCACTTGGCTGGCTGGTGGCAGAAGAGAGTTCAGCTGCATTGGAGAGGAGTTGGTGGCTGGGCTCCTGCACGCCCCCCACTGAGACCAAGCTGGTCTGAAAGACTCACCAGAAAGCTAGCCGAGCCCCAAGTGAAGGAGACAAGAGACTCATTCCATCTCTGTGCTGGTTGGAGGCTGAAGAAAGCAGAGGCAGAGGCTAACGGACAGGACCTTTGGATTTGGAGATATTTGGAGGGCCCTAAGCTAAACCGGCTGTGTTTTTGAGAAGAACAAGAACTCCAACATTTGAACTCACTACATAGATTCTTACAGAAACATAAATATTTAATATCTGAGTTTTTGTTTCTATGACATTGTGTCCATGTTTTGAAATACTTGCCATTTTTCTTGTCAGTACTTAAGCTTTAATAAATAAAAAAGATCTTGGCAAAGTCAATAAAAACCATTGTCTTTAAATTTTTAAAATGCATGAAAGATCATTTAGCAGTTTTGAAATCAGATTAGTGCAAAAGGTCTATTGTCACTTGTTAATTATGTAAATAGTAAATTGGCTTTTCTAAATATGAGCATATTCAAGTCTACTAATCTTTTTTAGCAACTGATTTAATTAATTTAGGAATTTTAGTTTAATTTTTGGAGAATTTATTCTTTCACTTTAATGGCTAGTGTGAAAAAACTTTCAGAATTACATTTCCTATAATATTCAATCAGAGAAATTCCTAGGACTCCATTTCCTATGAGCCCATACTAAATACAGAGTTACTGTGAGACCTTATAAGTCCAAGTCTTCTGAGAATTGCAAGTTTTTAAAAACACACATTAGAAAACAGACATCACCATTAGAGTCAGAATGGATGTGTTCACGTTGGCCATGATCAGGAATACTGGATAAAGTTTAATGAACTTAGCAAGATGTAATGAATGCCTCATTAAAGAGGCTAGCTCAGACCTGTATGCTTCTAAGAGCAGAGGCAAAGTCAGAGGCATGAAGAGTAAAAAAGAAAATGTTTTCTCTCTAAGATGAAAGGCAAATGGCATTTAATGCTAGAATATTTCCCCAAAGCATACAAGTTTATAAGAAAATATATTTACTTTTGAAGTGAGTGTGGAGGATGTTTCTATCATTTAATGTTTACATTTCTGTTCAAGTTTTTTTAATTCATTGTCCCCAAATCAGCATATATATGCATACCGTTTGTAATGTACAAACACAGACATATGCATTTGTATTATATGGGTATTGTTTTTTCTAACTAAAAAGTACCTTATATGAACTCATTTGACCCTTGTGCCCAAATTATATGAGGTAGTTGCTACAAACGTTATCCCTCATTTAGGCATGAATAAATTTATATTCAGAAAGCTGATATTACTTGGTTTATTTTTATTTTAGACTCAGGAAGAGTCAAAGACTAGAAAGAACTGGGTTAAAATCCCATCTCACACACTTAATACTTATCCAACCTGGGACAAGGCAATTAAGCTTCCTGAAATTCATGTTTTCTCTTCTATAAAATGAAAAGGCTGTATTGATAACTTCTAATATCCCCTGCAGGTAAAAATCTGTGATATCGTAGTGCTGTATCATGAAGTTAATAAGTGGAAGAATAGGACTTGAACTGATATCTCTAAGGTCTAGGTCTAACATTACTTTCATAATTTCTTAAATTTACATAACTGTTAAATCTGCATAACAATCTTTAATCTGGTTATATTGGTTAAGATTAACTAACTGTATTGTTTTATATTACATTATTAAAATACAATAATTATAATAGTTATTTCTAAATTACCACCAGTATTTTCATTATTAAAAAAATTAGTTTTTATTATCTTCAGTTATTTGAATCATTTTTACCACATATCATACAATAGATTTTTCAAAATAAAAGAGAAAATTCACATGTGCAATTAATTACTACCAGAATATTTGAGGATTTTAAGTGTATATTTGTGAAACTGTTTTTACATATTTCATTTTCAAAATCATTTGTACACATAAACTTTTGAACCAAAATCTTTATATCATAGTTGAGGTCTACTATTGTAGCATAATCAAAAATGTATAATTCCTCATTATTAATTTAATTCCATAACATGTGAAAAATATAATACTCTACTATGTTAATCATAATTCCAATTATTTTATAAAATAAGTTGTCTTAACTTCTGTGAAAGATGTTTGAAAACAGTGGGATAAAAATTATTTCTATGTAATGAATTTTTTTCTCATTCTCATCATTATTAAATTGAAGTTATATTTCTATATCAAGAAAGCTGATTTTAAAACACAATAGAATCATATTAAAATAAATTAGCATTATTATAAAATGCTTTAGGATTTGTAGTCATTTTACATATAATATCTCATTCAAAAGGTAAATGTTATTGTTATCCTGATTTGATAATCGCCTGAGGTAGGATTTGAATTCAGGTCTTCTTAACTCCAAGTATACACTATTTATTGTGCCATCAAACTGGTAAATCATTTAGACTAACATAAACATTCCTCAACATTTAAGCAACTGCCTAACAAGGTAGAAGGATCTATTGTCAAGACAACAGTCTATATTCGGAACCATCAATAATAAGCCAAGCTAGGATTTTAAGGAAAAGTTAACAGCTTTTAAATTTTGAAATTTTGATGGACTGGACAAAAAATGATTATTGTAGACTCTCATCTAATGGAAAAGGGGTCCATTCAGATACTACTTAACTTAGTAGTAATAACTGAAATAAACAAGAACCTTCTTTGGTAAAGCAGAGATCTTTGATTTAGTGTCATTGATCTTGTATTTAAATCCTAGATCTGTCATTAACTATATTATTAATAACAGAAAAATTGTGTTATTTCTCTGGGCTCTCCTTTTCCTATATGTAAAATAGGGGTAGCAGACTTGATTTCTAATGTCTGTTTCAATTCTAAACCTACTATCAGAAAGTCTATTTTAATAGCAATAACAAGAACAGTAATATCTAACATTAATGCATCATCTCAAGGTTTACAAAAGATTTTATAAATGCTATAATCACCCTATGAAGATGCTATTATAATCCACCTTTAACAGATTAAGAAATTAATGATTCAAATTCAATTCCAAAATCCAAAACAAACAAAAACCTCACATGAAGAGTCAGACATGATAAAAATCAACTAAATAATAGCAAATTCCTAAGTAGAGGGTACATACATAGTTTCAGATTTGTCAATTATTTCCAAATTAGTTTCCATGATTAGGTAGTGTCTTATACATAAGGGGATCATTATTGAGTATTGAATTGGAGCTATTTGTATTAAAAATAACTACACCTTAAGATATGATGAAAAGCATGAAAAGATTTACATGTTTGTAAACAAAATATAGTAATCAAAGTCAAGAAGTTTATACTGTAGATGCAATGATTAAAATAATAACAATAATAATCATGCCTATTATTAATCCCACTTTTGTTGTAGTTCAGTTATTGTTTAGTCTTTTCTAACTCTTCCTGACCTCTTTTTGAGGTGTTCTTGGCAAAGATACTAAAATAGTTTGTCATTTCCTTCCCCAGTAATAATGATAGTTATTATTTATATGTGTCAAGTATTGCTGTTGCAATTGTTGAGTCATTTGGTCATATCTAACTTTTGGTGACACCATGGACCAAACTGTTCTATCATCCTCTATTTCTTTCTCTTGAAATCTGTTCAAGTACATGTTGTTTCCATGACACTATTTAATCCATCTCATCCTTCTTATCCTCTTTTTCTTTTGCCTTCAGTTTTTCTTAACAATATCTTTTCCAATGAGTCACATCTTCTCTTTATGTGATGAAAATATTTAAACTTCAGATTCAGTATTTGACCTTCCAAGTAAATAGCCTGAATTAATTTCTTATATTGACTGAATTGATCTTCTTGATTTCTAAAGAACTTTCCACACCACAATTTAAAAGCATCAATTTTACAATGGTCAACTGGAATTTTTGAAATATTATCTCATTTGATCCTCACAACAACCCTGAGAGGATGATGCTATTATAATCTCTATTTTACATGTAGGAAACTGAAGCAAACACAGATTAAGTGACTTATTCAGGATCACTTGAGTTAAGTATCTGAAGTGGGATTTGAACTCAGATCTTCCCAACTCTAGTCTCAGTGTTTTATTTACTTTGTAAAATTCTGAAATTGGAAAGTCCCTTGAAGATATCCATGATCCATGAGGATAGTACATTTAATATATTTTATGACTTTTTTGATTTTTTGTTCACTTGATAATTTATTTTTCCTTTTTCCTTAAAAAAAGTATGTGTGCGTGTGCGTGTGCATGTGCGTATGCATGCGTGCGTGCGTGCGTGTGTGTGTGTTATAGAATGGATTTCTAGGAGGGAAGGGAAGAAACAGTTGATCATTAAAAAAGATACTCTTTAAATAAATTAATATGCCAAGAAGGGTAGAGTCATCTTATTTCATGCTGTAAAAAGAAGTGCCCTGAAAGTCTAAAGAGCTATGTTCTAGAACTATTCTGTCATTCATTTCAAGCTATTTCTGTCTCAAGCCTTAAGTTTCTTTATCTATAAATGAGAAAGTTGGATGTATAATCTCTTGAGGTGTCTTCCATTGCTACCAATGAAGTTCAAATGTTTATTCAGTCTTTCAATATTGATCAAATCCAGAAAAAAAAGCTTGAACGATTCTGACATAGTCATCACTACAGGAGAGTTTCTTTACTATTCTATCTAGTTTATTAGTCTATTTCCCAATCCAAACCATTTATATGTTTCAAGGTGAACTGAATTTTGCCTGTGATATAAGGTAAAAACAGACTTCTTGCAGTTTTTCTTACATTCAACTTTTTATTACATCTGTAGAGGTAAGTGGAATGTCTGGCACTGCAGAATGTAATACACTGCATTATATTTCCAATGTTATCTTTGACTTCAATTTTTATAGTCTAGTGTATGCAATAGGTACAAAGCTAATAAAACATTTTTTTTTCCATTTTGTATTTCCTTAGATTTGTAGTTGATATTCTTTAAAACTTATTACATTAGTTTAATGCTTTACCCTCTGGCAGATTTTATTATTTTTCTGTTCAGCACTCGTATTTTTTTAGTAATTTTTCTGGAACAATTTGTATTACTGACAGTGAATAAACAAAATGTGTCCCCATTGACTGGGTTTATCATCATAAAAGGATAATTATATTGAGATTTTTGCTGCAGTGTAGATTCAAGTGTTTCAGCTCCTTCGAAGAGTACCAAGGTCTTATTTGCTAACACCCATCTACAGTTAATCCCATTAGGGAAATGGTGTGAAATACAGGCTGGTAGTACAAAATACTACTTAATAATATGGGAAAATGAAAAAAAAAAGGTAAAATTCATATTTTTCACTTGGAAAAGAAACTGATGCTAAATATTACCCCCTCTTAATTTTACTTGCTAAAAAATCATCCCTGGGGGATTTTATTATGTCACCCTATAACCTCCATTACATATAAAGCAGATGTTTAAACTTTCTGACATTGACATAAGTATATGTAGAGTCACACAATTTTAAATCTAATTAGTGCTTAATAAGCCATTTGAAATGATGTCATTCAACTCTTACAAATTAATCCTGATCTTTTAACACCTGCTGATATTTTGAAAGAGTAATTATTCCAAGACAAAAAGAGGTCTGAGAATGGTCTATATTAACATAAACATCTCCTAAGATTACTTCATGCATTTCCAACTGAGAAGTGCTAATAATCTCCTCCTGGTTGAACAGGAAGGAAGTCTGCTAGAGGCATAATGAAAATTACTCTGAATGGCAGCCAGTTTGCCTCACTGAAACACAATTAACAAAGGTCAGAAGACCTATAAGGCTTTTCCCCAAAATATTTAGAAACTATTAGGTTTTTTTAAATCTATATCTATGTATCAATGTACATTATAATAGATAAATACATAATAGATAAATTGATATATAGATACACATAGTAATAGCTATACTACTATACTCCCACTGGGTATAACTATATCCCCACTGGGGCCATAACTGTTCAGCACCAGTTAAGCAACAGAGCTCCTTTTTTCTTTCCTTCCTCCCTCCTTCTCTCCTTTTCTTCTCCTGTTTATGGGCTAGATTTCTTTTTAAAGGACAAAGTCTTAAATTCAAATCACTGTGGCTTTCACTAATTGGCAAACATGAAGCCCCAGCCCAGGTCTCAATTGGTCAGTTTGGGCCCTTTTGGTTCAGAGTGAATATAAGTAGCAATTATTTCTATTTTAGCCAGAAATCCTGAAGGTGTTCACCTCCCAAAATGATTTTTAAACTAGGTACAAGCCTAGTCTTACATAATAGATAAATTGATATATAGATAGATATAGTAATAGCTTTTTTCTTACTTAGATTTAATCATTAAATGGGCATAGGTCAGGTTTCCCCACTATATCCAGGGCCATTTCCAGTCGTCCAGATTCATATCTGAACCACTGGACCCCATGACTCTGGAGGGTAAAGTAAGGCAAATGATCTTGCCCTCCTCTCTTAAATACAATTAATTTGGAAGTCATGACAACATCTTTTTGATGTATACATACACATACATATATAAGTGTAGCGAACTATATATAAATATAAAAAGCATCCCTGCCTAGCCTCCAAGAAAAATTTCTACAAATGGTAAAAATAACAAGAGATTTTAGAATTAAATGTTATTTCTTTGAGGTTTTTTGGTAAAATAACTCAGAGAAATACTATAAAATAAATCCTAAAACACCTAAATCTATTAGATGCTTTCATATTATGGATCCTCAATCCCAATCCAGTTCTATCTGATTTGTTCCATACATTGATTAGTAGACTAGGTTAGATTCTATAGCATAAAACAAGCCTCTAAAATGTGGAAAGACTATTTACTATAGTTACATATATATATATATAATATATATATATATATATTATATATATATATATATATATATATGAAAAGAACAGAAAGTGTTGGTTCATTTATCACTTAATTTTTTGGTAATTAATCAAAACATTCAGTTGCAGTCTTGGTCAATGTTCCCAATTTTAGCTTTGTACTTCAATCATCCTGCCTGAAAAATATTAATGCACTGGATAATCAACAAGTTGAGGGATAATTTGTTTTAAATTAAAAAATGAAATAGATTTAGAGTAAGAATCCAAGTATAAATCTCAGTTCAGCTATTTAGTCTGGACAATGTTGGAAAAGATCATTTCTCTTTGGGAGTTTAAATGTTCTCATAAAAGAAGTTGACATAAATAATCTTCGTGGATACTCTGGTTCCACTGCCATGATCCTAAATATCTATTGACACTTTACCATATGCTCTTATACATCTTGATTCAACAGGGATACTGTACAAAACAATTTCCTCACCCTAAATTAGGAAACCAGCCTTGACATGACTCAGTTTGTTTTTGTTTTTCTTTTGCTTTTTAATCTGTAGAATTATGGCAACTATAATGCATATCTGAAAGAGTTGTTGTGAAGTTTAAATGATCTACTGTAGGTATAAATGAAGCTTAAAGCATGGAGCATTTGCATAAAATTCTCTTTATTTTTTCTCACAGGAAGAGGAGGCTTTTCTCCTTGCCAAGACAAATCTGCCTACAAGTATAAGTTATCCCATTCCAACTTGTTTCTCTATCAGATTTCTCCCTTTATCACTTTCACTTCCTCTTTAATTTTCAATAACTTCCTGCACACTGTCTCTACTTTGTACAAAAAAAAAAAAAGAAAAAATAGGTATCTTTTCCCTCCTCAAAAAAGCTTTTACTTGACTGATCCATTTATTGGATGCTAATGTTGCCCTATATCTCTTTTATCTTTCATAACTAAAATATCTGTGAAGTTTATCTACAATTTGTGTCTCCATTTCCTTTTTTTAAACACCTTTCCTTTAACCCTGTAGTTCACCTTCTGAGATCACCATTCAAAAAAAACCTGCTCTCTCTAAAGTTACTATTTGTGTCTTAATTACTTTTTCTTTTTCTTTTTCTTTTTTTCAATTCTGTCAATGACCCTTTTCTTGATTTTTTTTTTTTTTCTTTCTTAGTTTGCAAGACATGGCTCACTTTTGGTTCTCATCCTACCTGTTTGATTGTTCCTTCTCAGTCTTCATTACTAAATATTTATCTAGATTTCTAACAGCTAGTGTTTCCTAAGTTTCTGTCCTTGGATTTCTTGTCCTGTTTGCTTTATGTTACATTTTAAAAACACCCAACAGTTAAAACTCTCAAGAAATAGAATATATCATCCTTGTGTGGCAGCGAGTATCAAATAAAGAGATATTTTTATGCTAAAGCCAGATGACCAATTTGCAAACTTTATATTAGATGATGTCTCAAGAATCTTCTAAATTAAAGATTTTGTAATTGCATTTATATGTATTTAGCACTTTTCAGCATTCTATTTTTAGTTATCTTCCTTTCCACCCCCTTATCATTAGTTACCTAATTTTTTTTTTTTTTCTGAGCTACATTTTGTGTCTTCAACTCTTTGATAAATTCCTTGAGGTTCAAGAGTATGATGACTCCTTTTTTAATGGCTCCTATAAGTCTGAGTTGCATTATATAGTAAATATTGAATAAATGTTTGCAGATTGTTTTTTTCAAAACTTCAAGGTTTAATTAATTTATTCTCTTCAGAATATCTTGCTTAGAAAATATGAGGTCAGAAATTTGACCAACCTGTAAAAATCCTCCCTGTTCATTGAAAAGTACTTTTGTATATCATAGTAATCAGCCCATCCACAACATAAAGTAGTTGTTCTCCTACTTTCCTTGTATATAATGGCTTTTGTCCAAGTAGCAGAGGGAGTAAATAACTTTCAAAATGCCATTGCTGAGAACCTCAGGTCACCAGTTCCATTACGAAGAAAGATAAAAGATCTCACTACCAGTTGAATACTTATTAAATTTACTTTAATTGAAAATGTGTCATTTAAACTACGTATTTTTAATAAGTGGTACAGTAGGTAGAATGCTAGATCTAGAGTCAGGAAGACTTATCTCTGAGTTAAAATTGGGCCACAGATTGTAGACAAGTCATTTAACCCTACTTGTCTCACTCAGTCTCCTTATCTACAAAATGAGCTGGACAAAGAAATGGCATTCTGCTATAATATCTTTGCAAAGAATATCCTAAATAAGCTTATAAAGAGCTATATTTTGGGTACTGTCTAAGTGTCACCTATTGTTATTGAATATCCTTGTAGGAATAATTGCTTTCAGCCAATCATAAGTAGAACTAAATAAAAGATGAAAGCACACATATTAACAATTGGAAAGTTGAATGTTTCCTAATACATAGTATAAAAGATATCTTGGTATTTACTAGCTAGATTTCTTTCTTAAGGACCATGCCTTAAACCAAAACCAATCTGATTTTCATTATCCAAAGATAGGCTCTTGGCCCAATCCCATTTGGTCATTGTTTGGATTCTGATTGATATAGATTGAATGTAAATAGCAATCAAACTGTGCATACCCTTTGATCCAGCAGTGCTACTACTGGGTTTATACCCCAAAGAGATACTAAAGAAGGGAAAGGGACCTGTATGTGCCAAAATGTTTATGGCAACCCTGTTTGTAGTGGCCAGAAACTGGAAATTGAATGGATGCCCATCAATTGGAGAATGGCTGGGTAAATTGTGGCATATGAATGTTATGGAATATTATTGTTCTGTAAGAAATGACCAGCAGGATGAATACAGAGAGGCTTGGAGAGACTTACATGAACTGATGCTAAGTGAAATGAGCAGAACCAGGAGATCATTATACACTTCGACAACGATATTGTATGAGGACATATTTTGATGGAAGTGGATTTCTTTGACAAAGAGACCTAACTAAGTTTCAATTGATAAATGATGGACAGAAGCAGCTACACCCAAAGAAAGAACACTGGGAAACCAATGTGAACTATTTGCATTTTTGTTTTTCTTCCCGGGTTATTTTTACCTTCTGAATCCAATTCTCCCTGTGCAACAAGAGAACTGTTCGGTTCTGCAAACATATATTGTATCTAGGATATACTGCAACATATCTAACATATATAGGACTGCTTGCCATCTAGGGGAAGGGGTGAGGGGGGGAGGGGAAAAATCAGAACAGAAATGAGTGCAAGGGATAATGCTGTAAAAAATTACCCTGGCATGGATTCTGTCAATATAAAGTTATTATTAAATAAAATAAAATATTAAAAAAATAAAATAAATAACTACTTCCTAAAAATACAAAGAATTTAGTGGGAACAGGTAGAATGTTTAAATGTACATTCTTACATCAAAATAGATATTTTAAAAAATACTTTGCAAATATTCTTTGTTGAATTATCACAAACTTTGAATAAATTCAGATATTGTTAAAAAAAAAAAAAAAAGAATGTAAATAGCAGTCATTCCTGCTTTGGTCAGAAACCCTGAGGGAATTCCCTTCTCAGATTTATTTAGATTCTTTTTGGACTGAGTGAAAGAGAAGATTCTTTGCCTCAACTGCCACCTAGCCTTAATCACTATGGGTGTGGCCTCAGTCAAAATAAGATTTGTTGAAGACCTTAGCTTGAAAAGACCTAGATGTCTGATTTCATCCAGGGCATTACTCTAACATTACTCTCTAGCATTACTGATCTTGCCACCAGACCCGGATGGCTCTGAAGTAGAAAGTGAAGCAGATGACCTTTCACAGCCCTCTCTCACTTAAACACAATTCACTTCCATGTTAGGGTATTATCTTTCTGATATCATGGTTCTCTTTGAGAATGAGTAACAAACAACAGCAAGCAAAAGAGGAATAACATTACCTATTTCACAGGGCTATTTTTGAAGTCAAATGAGATCATGGATGTATAATCTTAAAGAATGTCAGTTGATATTATTGAATATCTTGAAAGAAGTATCAGTTATTTTCAACCAAAAATAACCATAATTAAATAGAAAATTAAATTCACAGGATAACAATGTCCAAGGTGGAAGTGACGTCAGTTGCCATCTAACCAATTAAGGAATACCACTGTAACATACCCAAAATATGATTAATTACCTTCTGCTTGAAGCAAGGAAGGATGAAAACAAACATTGAAAATATGCTTATGATATACTGGCTTTAGGTTATTTGTTCAGTCATTTTTCAGTAGTACCTAACTCTTCCTGACCATTTTTAGAGTTTTCTTGGGATTTTCTTGTGATGTGCCATATTTTTTTGCAGTTTATTTTACAGAAAAGGAACTAAGACAAACAACGTTAACTGACTTATCCAAGGTCACATAGCTGGTAAGTGTCTGAGGACAGATTTGAACCAATAATATCAAGCATATGTGTCCTCTAGACTCCAGGCCTTGCACTCTGTCCACTCTGCCTTCTACTTACTTGGCTTCCATAAACATAGAAGCAAAAAGAAAGACAGCCATTGCCACCAAAAAGCTTGCATTCATAACTGAGAAGACAACAGATAGAGAGAATTGAAAAGTAGGAATAGAGGAAAAAGAGAATGGTGCTAAAATGATAAGTGAAGACAAATTTCAAGTCAAAAAGGCAGGAACAGTATTGGAATAAGTATGAACATTGGCTGGTCCTTTCATGTAGTTTCCAACTGGAGAATAGGGATAGGTCTTAGGAAGGGATACTCCATGGTTGAGGGTGCAGGGATGATACTATATTGAAGTGCAAGGAGTTCCCAGGTGCTGGCAAAAGTTTCAGAATGAGGCAATAGAGGCATAGTTTTGATATATAGAGATTTAGTAATTGGATTATAAGGACAATATTTGAAGACAAATTCAGAGACAAAACTTAATAGACTGCCAGATCTGGAATTTAGAAAGAGTTGAATTCAACTGGGACTTCAGACACTAGCTGTTTAACCCTTAATCCTGTTTACCTCAGTTCCCTTATATGTAAAATAAGCTAGAGAAGAACATTGCATACCATCTTACTATTTTGCCAAAAAACTATTAAATTGGGGCCATGGTGAATTGGACTGACTAAAATTGTAATGTCTGGATTAGTTTTCTGGAGGACCTTAGGACCAGCTTTGGTCTTAGTGAAGTAGGCAGGAGAGCCACCAGGAGGATTGTCAAAGATACAATGTCTCTATTTCCAATCCTCTCAGCTCTTAAATGCCTCAGTATGATTACATCATTACAGCACACTATGTGTGAACTAGAGAACCATTATATCACAGCATTAAGTACTAAGTACTAAAAAATCATCATCTCATTAATCACACTGAGTTAACACCCTGATGTAAGGATCTTTGCTTCAAGTATACTTTTCCAGAGTTCCGGACCTCAACAAAAACTAATAAAAAAGTTATATTATGTAGACAAATGATTTTGACATGAAGATCAAGTCAAAGAATTACTTTCTGTGAAACTCAATATGACCTGTCAAATTAGTTTAAATATGTATAGAAATAGTTACCATTTTATCACCATTTGAATATCATTTAATATTCTATCTGGAATAAGTTGCCCTCTCAATTAGCATTTTAGTGGGGGTCATGTAAGAGAAAAACAATAGATTTAAATAAATAGAGAAAAACAGCTCTTATGATATGACTATGTCTTGCCATTTTAAAATAGCTATCTTTTGGTCATATATAATTTATTGAGAGAAAATAAAGACTGATCTTGGATTCAGGAGACCACAGTTCAAGTTCAAGATACAAGTTCTCCCTTTGCCTACCACTATGTGCCCTTGGGGATAATAATATATATGGAATACATGTATGAAATATATGTGTATCTGTTTCTGGTAATTATGAAGAGGTGTACTTTAACATTAAAGATAGGGAAGCATGGGGCAATTAGATAGTACAAGGAATGGAACACTGGCCCTGTAGTCAGGAGGACCTGAGTTCAAATCCAGTCTCGGCCCCTTAACACTTAACTAGCTGTGTGACCCTAGACAGTCACTTAACCCTGATCTCCTTGTAAAAGTAAAATAATCTCAAGGTTAAAGTGACTCAAGAAAACAAAGAAAGAAACAAACAAACAAAACCTAAATGTTAGGCTAATAAAACTGATAGGCCTCACCTTGTTTCTCCTAACACAAGACAGACATTTCTTGAATCTGGGGATTTATTTCATTATCTATTATCTATCCCTAGAATGTTTTCCCTCTTTCTCTCTGATTCTGAGTTTTCCCAACTTATTTCAAGTTTGAGATAAATTGCCACTTTTTAAAATTTTTTTTTTAAATTTTATTGCTTTCCTTCTATTGATTATTAACTATTGATCTTGGATTAACCTTGTTTGTACATAGTTGCTTGCATATTGTCTCCCCCATTTAAATTCCTCAGGTCAAATACAGTCTTTTGCCTTCTTTGTAACCCTACTATTTAAGACAGTGCCTGGCACATAGTTGCTGCTTTATAAATGTTTATGACTGGATGACTTAAAAGAATTCTTTAAATGCGTACTATGTATTTACTAGGAAACTTTTGGCCAGACCTAACTCAGGCTATTTGAGTGACTCAGATGTGTGATTAAAAAAACAATACAAATCTCATCAGCCACAGAAAGCTATGGCTTAGAAATTTTTTTTAATACACTTTCTAAAGTTAAAATAGGTATCAAACCTTAACAAATTCTTTGCTTTGAGAATCACTATTATAATCAATAATGTTGTACCAGAAAAGTAGCCCTGTAGAACAATGAAGATTTTGTTAAAAGGTCTCATGTGAATGTGATGACAGCGTATTTAAAATCAGCTGGAGTCAGGAATTCAGGTTAAGGGAAAAATCTTTAATCTGTATTCTCAGTAAAGGTGAAGAAAGTAATATGAGCAGCTGCGACAGGAAGCCAGCTAGCAGAGGGGGATCGAAGGTCAAGGGTAGTCGCAATAGCAATGTGAGCAGCTGTGACAAGACGCCAGCCAGAAGTCTCTCTTTCCGCTTCCCTTTTTTGCCCCCTTGCCTCCACTCACCAAAATCATCATTTCCTATACAACACATCAGGACTTGCATAAAGAGTGGGTGGGGACCATTCTTTCTCCAAGCTTATATATTAATAGAGTATGGTCCAACAACCATTTAGCCTCATGTGCTTGGGACCTCAGTGCATCAACTTGAGCTTCAGCCCATTACATCTCCCTCTTTCTTTTGTTTCAGAACACAGGTGGTCATGCCATCCCTGACTCCTCAGGGAGGTCAGAGCCCCCAAGGGGAGGTGATCACACCCTCCCTGACATCTTAGGAAAGGAGGTGAAAGCACCAAAAAGGAGATGATCACAACCCCCCTGACATCTCAGGAAGGAAGATGAAAAGCACCAAAGAAAAGTGGGGGTTGCTAGCGGATTTCTGGGCTGAAGGGTCTTATTATGCACAAACCCATCAGCATGGGAGGTATTACACAAGCACACAGCAATAACACAGAGGCTGTTAGTAATGACTCTCCCCACAGTCGGTGCAAGCTTGATATGGTGTAACAAACATGAATTGTACATGCAAGTAATGGTAAAACAAACAATATAAATCAACATGGTGTTGTAAAAGATTGCCAGAAGTCCTAGAAGGAGAGTATGTAAACAGCAGTCACACATACACCTTCTTCAGCAGCCAAGAGATAGTACAAAACCAATCTATTGTCCATTGCTTCACATATCAGGGAATCTAATGATCCCCCCCCCCCCAAGTTTTTGAAGTTCTGCAAAAGTCTTTTTATGTGTTAGGGAATCCAATGATTCCAACAGATTTTGAAGTCCTCTAATAGTCTTATCATTTCTCAGAAAATCTAGTGATTCCTAAGGGCTTTCAAGTCTTAAGTTTCAGAGAATCCAATGATTCCTGAGGGTTTTGAAGTCCATGAGTCAAATGCCATAACTGCCATGCTCTTTCAATGGTGGGCACAATCAGCAACAGAACCACCCAGTATTTCTCCAGTCTTCTTTGTTTCAAGGATCTGCTCCGTCTCTCTGTAATGGACAAGGCAAATACAGCTCATTGGTACCCATCTGATTCCTTCTCCACCTGTAGAGATACAAGCAAACCCTCTCCCCCAAGCAGTTAACCTATCTAATTCCCTTCTATTTACCACTTTCTGGCTTTCTCTACATCACCTGGCAATTATCTAAAGATAGTGGTGCTGTTAGCACTGGACACTGCCCTGTTGTGTTAAAAGGCCTATAACCTCCCCAACTGTAATCCTGATTGCTTTTCTGTTGGTTGATGACATCAGAGTCATGAATTTCTAAAGACTCTCTGGGTGTAACTTCACTTGCTATCATGCTCCACCTATCTTTTGATTGATACCTTGGGGCTGGGCCCTGCCTCTCATTTCTCTGGGTCAATCTACATTCAGAGACCCAGTGAAAGCCTCGGTTACATTTTGGACATGGGGTTTTGGGTTTTATTCTCTCACCCTGTCTTCTCATTCTATCTCTAATACGATATTAAATAATAATAATGGTGATAGTGGGCAACCTTGCTTCACTCCAGATCTTACTGGGAAAGGTTCCAGTTTTTCCCCATTGCATATGATGCTTACTGATGGTTCTTCTCATTCTATCTCTATACCATCATTGAGCTTTCAGATGCCCTACTTTACCCCACTGAAAGCATCTACGAGTCTCTTTGGAAGTCCCTTTCCAGGAGGGACCCTGTCTTCCCATGTTTGGATTTTGGGAAGTCTACCTGGCTATAAAAGGCATTTGTGCATGGTGGCACAGCATCTTATGAGCTCCTCTAAAGAAGCATCCTTGTTCAGTCCTAGTATAATTCTTCTGCAAACCTCATTAGCATTTTCCTTAGCAAGTTGCCTTATCAAAATGTCTCTTTCTGCATTTTCCCCATTTGTTCTTGTGATAACTGTCTGCAAACGTCCCACAAAGTCAGCAAAGGGTTCATTTGGCCCTTGTGTTATTTTTGTGAAGGTCTCACCCTTGTCATCTTTATTGTGGAGAGAAGCCCAAGCTTTGATAGCATTAGCAGCAATTTGCTCATATGCTGCTATGGAACAATTAATCTGTACTGCGACGTCTGCATAAGGACCTACACCTGTTAGTAGGTCACAGGTGATTGCAGCATGAACTCCACTTTGATTATTTTGTTGGGCATGTATTCTACAGAGCTCACTATATTTAGAAAGCCACAAATAGTTTTATTCAGGTTCTAGGCATATCCTTGCTATAGATTTCCAGTCATTAGGGAGTCAAGATTTCAAAAGCCAAATTTTGTAATAACATCTTAACATAAGCTGATGTAGCCCCATAAAGAGTGTAAGCCTTTTTCAGGTCTTTGAGGATTTCTATATCAAAAGGAGCATATTTTCTACTTTCTTGACCTGAAGAATTAAACTGTTGCATTACAGGAAAAATGTGGTGTTGAAATTCCAATACATTTCTCCCTTCCACTTTGGCCTTAATTAGTCCCTTTTGCAATCTAGTCATAGTAGCAGCTGGATGCTGGGGGGGAGGTGCTGGTGCTGTCACTGCCCTCCCCTCCCCACTACCCCTTCTCCCTCCATCCCAGAGGGTAGAGTTGACAGAGGAGAGTCAATTACCTGCTCCTTAGGTAGGGCTGAAGCTGTCTCAGATTCATCCCACCCTTGAGCCTCACTTAAGTCTCCATGCCCTGTGGGGATATGGTTATTAATCTGTTCTTTGTCTTCCTCCTTTATCTCAGGCTTCCCCATTTGGCTATTCCTAGAGTTTTTTTTTCCTTTTCTTCTAGAACTTATAGGGTTTCTTAAGGCCAACTGTATTATATTGTATAAATAGAATGCCTCAAAGGAAATTGAAGTTTTCACTGTAATATGTGGACAGCTGTTGCCCAATCAATGCCCAATTATCTAGAGAGATTTGCTCTTCCTCTAAGAACCAAGGGGAGGTGCATTTTAATGTACCAAGAAGTCTAGCTATCTGTTCCCAAGTTATAAGTAGCCCTTGATCTTCTATCAGCTTAAGCATGCTTTCTCTAGTGGCACTCCTGGGTGGGTCTGGGGTTGGGGGGGTTGAGGTGGGGGATGGAGAATCTTTACCTAGGATCTGTCCCATTGCAGCCAAAAAGGTTACTAGTTTAGTCTTTAAGAAAATAAGTTCCCTGTTTGTCTATAATACTCACCTAAGTTCCTGGTCACTGGAGACTTCTTCAGTGAAAGTAGGGTCCTTGGTTCCCACGCTTTGGCACCAAATGTGATGACCACATATTTAAAATCAGCTGGAGTCAGGAATTCAGGTTAAGGGAAAAATCTTCAATCTTTATTCTCAGTAGAGATAAAGAAGGATTGTGATAGCAATATGGACAGCTGCGACAGGAAGCCAGCTAGCAGAGGGGTTCGGAGGTCAAGGGTGGTCACGATAGCAATCCGAGCAGCTGTGACAAGACGCCAGCCAGCAGTCTCTTTTTCCACTTCTCTTTTTTGCCCCCTTGCCTCCACCCACCAAAATTGTCATTTCCTATACAACACATCAGGACTTGCACAAAGAGTGGGTGGGGACCATTCTTTCTCCAAGCTTATATATCAATAAAGTTTGGTCCAGTTACTATTTAGCCTCACGTGATTGGGACCTCAGTGCATCAATTCGAGCCTCAGCCCATTACATGTGAACTTCTCTTAGACTGGACCTCATACTGCTCAGGGCAGCAATAAAATCAAATGCTCTCTAAATTCCCTACCTACATGAACCAATGTTGCTTCTCTAAATCTTATACTATATCAAGTAGAAAAGCTACAAATACAAAGAATGAAATAATCTGTACCCTTATGGCACTTATTAGGTGGAATAATGAGTATATTTAAGTATTATCAAAATAAATATATAAAAAATAAATACAAACTACTTAAAAAGGAATTAAAGTAATAAGTAATTCAGAAGAGAAAGTAATAATCTTTGAGGGATTTAGAAATGGCATTATAAAAAAAAAAAAACTGTAGTGTGAGCTCCATCTTGAAAAGAGAGAGAAATTCAATGGGGTAGAAATGAGGCAGGTGTGGATTCTAGGTAGGGTACACCCTGCTAAAAGGCATGGAGACTGGAGGTAGAATACATGGATTAAATTCTGTTTTTTTTTTTCATATTCTGACTCTATAGATAGTCTACTTAATTCTTTAATGCTCTAGGCAACTTTTCTGAGCTTATAAATTTTAGGAGAATTGGAGATATTCTCAGTGTTAAGAATTTCCATTTTGTGGATTATAGGGTCATAGATTTTAAAGTTGGAAGGGACCTTAGAGACCACTTTTTCCAACTCTTTTCTTTTACAAATGAGGAAATCTTTGGTTCAGAATTATAAAGTGAGTATACACAATCATAGTCAGTTAAATGTGAAAATCTATATTTGAAACCCAGCTCTTCCAGACTCTAAATTTAGCTCTATATCTGCTATTGCACATTCATATTGAAATGAAACCAATCTCCCTCCACACTTACTTGCCTCCCCAACAAAAACAAAATCTGTTCAATGACCTTGGTTAAATGATGTGATTGCAATGTTGTCCTTAAAGTAAACAACTCTTTATCTGCCAACTCAGAAAAATTGAATATAAGAGGATTGGAAACTGTTTTGTCCTTTTCCTAGCCTTGAGGCAAAGAAAATCTGATATATGGATGTATTTTAAAATGTAAGAGATCAAATATTCTCTATCTAAGAATAATATCCATATGTTTCTAAGGATACCAATATCTCACATTTCAGAAGCACCAAATACTTTTTTTAATATTGAGATGCTTTGGGAAATACATATGCATTATTTTCACATGCATTATTTGCATTTCACATTATATTTGCTATAATATTCATGTATTGAATGGAAAGCTCTGATGAACATAAGTATTTATTAAACACCAGTCTGGTTTTGCACTAGCTTAACTACTGACAAAATTCAGTGAATAAGCTATAGGATCATTCTTCTCATTTATCCCTTGATACTGTATTACATCCTCTATGAGTACAAATGAAATTTGCCTTTTAATTGCTTTATCAGGAAATATATAGAGACCTAGTTTCTTCAAAATGAAAACACAACCAGTGTTATTTTAAATCTCCAGGTCCAATCATTCCTACTCAATAATGCCATTAAAAAAGTATTTACTTGGTCAATGGACCAGATATTTTGAAAATAATGGCCCATGGAACTGGAATAAAGCCAAGATGGCATAATAGAAAAGAAATTAGCAAAATTCTCCTAAATTCCAAAACTCTCAACAGCAAAAGGCCTCGGCCATGGCTACATTTGGCAGTGGTTGTAATTTCTAAGATTCTACGTGCCCAAATAATTGAGTTTTCAGAAGAACAGAGGATCTGGTCCGTCTCAAGTCAAGGAAGAGTGCTGGCACTAGTGGCTAAAGACCAGAGGACAGGTAAGAAGAATGGTTACCACACCTCTCCCTAGATCATACCACTTTGGAAGCATCAAAAAATCAATAGACCTTCAAAGGTAGATCTTAAAACATCACCAAGAAAGATTTGAAATTGGGACAGTGCTGCCTCCATCCCTCAAGCATAGATTTTACCGGAAAGTTAAGGGAATCAAGCACTTAAATCTGATTCATTATAATGATGGCTGTAGTATTTAGAAAGATATATCTAACTTTTTTTGCCTAGTAAATGCATTTCTTTTTAATACACTTTATGATTCATGTTGGGAGAGAGAAATGAAAGCAAAAAGGAAAACTATGGACGATTAAAAAACAGCAAAAAAGAAGTGAACATAGCATGTGTTGATTTACATTCTGTCTCCTTAGTTTTTTTTTCTGGATAGAGATGGCCTTTTCAGTCCCAAATCTATTGGGATTGCTTTGGCTTACTGAACCAATGAGAAGAACCAAACCTTTCAAAGTTGATCATTGCATAATCTTGCTGTTACTGAGTACAATGTATTTCTGATTCTGCTCCTTTCACTCAGCATCAGTTCATGTATATCTTTCCAGATCTTTCTAAAATCAGCTTATTTAGCATTTTTATACAAAAATAATATTTAATTATCTCTATATACCACAAATTATTCAGCCATTCCCAAATTAAAGGATATCTATTCAATTTCCAATTCTTTGCTACCACAAAAAGAGCTGCTACAAACATTTTTTGAATATGAGAATTCATTTCTTTTTTTAAACATTCTCTTGGGATACAAACCCAGTAATGGCACCGCCTGGATCAAAAAGTATACACAGTTCGATAGCCCTTTGGACATAGATTTGCTCTTTAGAATTGTTGGATCATTTCACAATTCCACCAAAATGTGTTAGTGTTCCAGCTTTTCCACATCCCCTCCAATATTTATCATTATCTATTTCTGTCATCTTAGCCAATCTGAGAGATGTGAGGTTGTACCTCAGAGTTGTTTAATTTGTATTTTTCTCTTAATAATGATTTACAACATTTTTTTCATATAATAGTGGATGGCTTTAATTTGGTCATCTGAAAACTGTCTGTTCATATCTTTTAACCATTTGTCATTTTGAGAATGACTTTATAAGAAACAGTGGTTATAAAGACTTTTTTCCCCAGTTTTGTACTTTCCTTTTAATATTGTTACTTTTGCTTTTGTTTTTGCAACAAGTCTTTAAATAATATATTCAGTGTTGTCCATTTTGCTTTTCTTGATGTTCTTTAGCTCTTCTTTGGTCATAAATTCCTGCTTTCTCCAAAGATCTGATAGATTAATTATCCTTGTTCTCCTTTTTTGTTTATGGTAGCATTCTTTATACAAAAATCATGTACACATTTTGACCTTATTTTAGTCTGGGGCATGAGATGTAGGTCTATGTGAAGATTCTAATGTATTATTTTCCAGTTTTTCCAGCAATTTTTGTCAAATAGTGAGTTCTTATTTCAGAAGCTGAAGGTTGGGAATTAAATAATATATTACTATAGGCATTGATTATTATGTCATGTGTATCTAATTTATTCCACTGATCTTCCACTCTATTTCTTAGTAACAAGAGGTTTTGAAGATTGCTGCTTTACAATACAGTTTTAGGCTTGTCATTGCTAAGCAACTATCCTTTGTATTTTTTTTTTCATTAATTCCCTTGATATTCTTGACATTTTGTTCCTCCAGATGAATTGTATTATTTTTTCTAATTCTATAAAATAATATTTTGGCAGTTTGATTAGTATGACACTGAAGAAGCAGATCAATTTAGGTCAAATGGTCATTGTTATTATATTAGCTCAACCTATTCATGAGCAATAGATATTTTTCCTGTTATTCAAATCTGACCATATTTGTATGAGAAGCGTTTTGTAATTGTGTTCATATAAATCTTGAGTTCGTCTTGGCAGACCCCCAAGTATTTTGTTTTGTCCACAGTAATTTTAAATAGATTTTTTTTCTATCTCTTGCTGATGGGCTTTGCCAATAATATATAGAAATACTGACCAATTATTTTGAGTTTATATTATATCCTGCCACTTTGCTAAAGCTGTTATTTTTTTCCAGTAGGTTTTTTTTTTTTTTTTACAATTTTCTAGAATTCCTTAACTATATCACCATATCATCTCCAAATAGTGATAGTTTTATTTCTTCATTGCCTATTCGAATTCCTTTAATTTCTTTTTGTTTTCTTTTTCCTAAAGTCAATATTTCTTGTGCAATATTGAATTATACTGGTGATAATGGGTATGTTTGTTTCACTCTGACCTCATTGGAAATGTATCAGCTTATCTCCATTACAAATAATACTTGCTGTAGGTTTTAGATAGAAATTGCTTATTATTTTAAGGAAAGGTCCCTATATCCTTATGTTCTCTAGTGTTTTTAATAGGAAAGGGTGCTCAAAACCCTTTTTGGTAAAAACTTATCAAAAGTTTTTTTCTCCATCAATTGAGACAATAATATATATTTTCTATTGAGTATTTTTATTAATATATTTAATGATAGTAATAGTTTTCCTGATATTGAACCAATCTTGTATTTCTGGTATAAATCCCACTTGATCATAGTGTATTATCCTGCTGATAAGTTGCTGTTATCTTTTTAGTAATATTTTATTTAAATTATTTTATCCATATTCATTAGGGAGATTGGTTTGTAATTTTTTTCTCTGTTTTGGCTCTTCTTGGTTTAGCTATCAGTACCATATTTGTGTCACAGAAAGAATTTGGCAGGACTCTTTCTTTACATATTTTTGCAAATAGTTTACACAGTGTTGGAATTAATTGTTCTTTAAATATTTAGAATTCACTTATGAATCCATCTGATCCTAAGTATTTTTCTTTTTTTTTCCTTTTTTTTTTAAATTATAGCTTTTTATTTACAAAACATATACATGGGTAATTTTTAAACATTGACTGTTGCAAAACCTTCTGTTCCAACTTTTTCCCTCCTCCCCCCCACCCCTTTCCTAGATGGCAGATAATCCAATACATGTTAAACATGTTAATGTATATCTTAAATCCCATATATGTATACATATTTATGCAGTTATCTTGCTGCACAAGAAAAATTGGATCTAGAAAGAAAGAAAAAAATCTGAGAAGAAAAAGAAAAATGCAAGCACACAATAACAGAAAGAATGGAAATGCTATGTTTTACCACAAAATAGTACACCCTCATTTTTTATAGTTCTCTCTGGGTGTAGCTGATTCTCTTCATTACTGAACAATTGGAACTGATTTGAATCATCTCACTGTTGAAGAGAGCTGCACTGGATAATTTTCTTAGGAAACTCATTAGTGGCTCTTTCCATATCTTTTTTTCTAAAATGAGATTACTTAAATAATTTGGTTAGATTGTCAGACTTGCTGCCACAGAGCTGGGCAAAATAGTTCCTAATTATTGCTTTAATTTCTTTGTCATTGGTGGGAAGTTCATCTTTTTCATTTTGATGTTGATGATTTTTTTTTATTTCCTTTTTCTAATCAAATTAACTAAATGTTCATCTATTTTTGTTTTTTTCCCATAAAACTAAGTGTTAATTTTATTTATTTGTTCAATATTTTTCTTAGTTTCTATTTTTACTTTTACTTTATCTGAAATCAGATTTGCTACCCCTGCTTTTTTTTTTTTAATTTAGCTGAAGCATAATAAATTCTGTTCTACTCTTTTACCTTTATTCTGTTTGTGTCTCTTTCCATTAAATATATTTCTTATAAATAACATATTTTCAGGTTCTATTATTTAATCCAGGTTCTATTATTTAATCCACTCTGCTATTTGTTTCTGTTTTATGGGAGAATTTATCACATTCACATTCACAATTATGATTACAACTCTGTATTTCCCTCCCTCTTATTTTCTCCCCTGTATATACTTTTGCTCTCTTTCCACTTTGTTCTTAGTTGTGTTTTTTTTCCCACTCATTTTACCCAGTACCTTATCTTCTATCACTCCCCATCCCCCTTGTCTTAGTAGTGTTATTTTTTATCCACCCCACCTTATTTTCTATCACCTCTTCCACTTTTAGCTTTTTCACTAGTGTTTCTGCCCTCCCTTCTGTCCGGCTCTTGCCTTTTCTTTTCTCTTTCTCCTCCTAATTCTTTATAGGTTTAAATAAATGTCTATATCTAACTGAATGATTAAATTGTTCCCTCTTAGAATCAAAACTGATGACATCCAGCATCAGACAGTGCTCATCCTCTTTCCTTCTTTCCCTGGATTGTAATAGGTTTTTTTGTGCCTCTTCGTGTGAACTAATTATTCCATTATACCTCCTCATTTCTCTTTTTCCATATTAGACCTTTTTGCACTCCTTAATGTCTCTTTGATGTCATCATGTTAGAGTCCATTCACAAAAACACTCTCAGTTTACATGATGTTCCCCTCTGCCTGCTCCAGAAACAGATGCAGGTATCAAGAAATATAGATATTGTTTTCCTGTCTAAGGATTTAAACACTGTGATCTGTGAATAAAATATATTTTCTCCCATTTACCTTTCTATGCTTCTCTTCAGTCATGTGTTTGTAAATTCAATTTTCTGTTTAATTCTGTTTTATTTTTCCATAAAAATAATTGAAAGTCTTTTCATTGAAACTACATCAACTCCACTGAGAGATGATTCTGAGTCTCACTGTGTGGTTAATTCTTGGTGGTAACCCCAGATACTTTCCCTTTCAGAATATGGTATTCCAGGTCCTATGACTCTTTATTGTAGAAGCTGCCATATTCTGAATTCGTGATTGTTGCTCTTTGATATCCAAATTGTTTTTGGTTGGCAGTTTGCAATATTTTTTCCTTGAGAATATAGTTTTGGAGTTTCACAACAATGTTCCTTGGGGTTTTTCTTGTGGAATCTTTCCATAGGTGATTACTGTAATTGGTCAGTCAATACTCTCCCCTCTGTTTCTAGAGTATTGGAACAATTTTTCTTAATGACCTCTTGTAAATGCTATACAGGGTTTTTTTTTTTTTTTTTTTTGTTTGTTTGTTTGTTTGTTTGTTTGTTTGTTTTTGGTTATAGTCTTTAGGCAAGCCAGTAATTTTTATATTATCTCTTCTGGATCTATTTTCCTGGTTGGCTGTTTTTTCCAATTAGATATTTCACATATTCTTCCATTTTTTTCATTCTGTTTATTTTGTTTGACTGATTCTTGCTGTCTCACAAAGTTATTAACTTCCATTTACCCTGTTCCAGTTTTTGTGATTTTCTTCAGTTATCTTTTGTATCTCTTTTTCCATTTGATTTATTCTACTGTTTAAGAAGTTGTTTTCTTCAGACATTTTTCCTTTTTTTTCCAAGCTGTTGACTGTCTGATGCATACCTGTTATTTCTTTTCTCATTTTTTTCTTCAGCCTCCCTTACTTGTCTTTTAAAGTCTTTCACAAGTACTTCTAAGAGCCTCTTTGTGCTTGATACCAATTCTATCAGTTTTTGAGATTTTTTTCTGTGAATAATCTGTTCTCATCTGAGTTTGTGTTTTCATCTGCTCTGTTACTGTAGTAGCTTTCTATGGTCAAGGTTCTTTTCTGATTCTTACTAATAGATTTTTTTTTTTTTTTTTGGTATTTCCTCATTGTTTTTAAACTTTTATGATTGAGCTATGCTCCTTTCTATCCCAAACTTAGAAGGATTAAAGAAGGATTAAACCTATCATGTTATAGGTGGGAAAGGAAAAGGTTGATGAGAGAAGCAGAGTGAGAAGTATATAAATCCAAAATAGATGGTTTGAAATTTTCATGAGATACTTGTGTCTGATCCACAAGATAGCATGATGTAGCATATAGTTGCCTGATCAAGTGTGCCCATCACATGGTACCATGTATTTGACACTTGGTAAATCTCTCTATCATATGACATATCTTTCGATCATATGATGAAGTCTCAGCCACAAAGAGTAGTGTCTATCATATGACTTTTCATTTTCATCCTAGGGTGGATCACCCTATGCCATGTGATGCAGCATGACTCACATGAAGGACATATAACAATGCTCTGTCCATGTGACATGAGATTTATATCACATGATATAGCCTTGTGTAAGATTCCAGCACATGAAATAGTATCTCTATTGCATCATGTCTTGTCACATGACATTACATGTAACATGATTTTCCCCAGCACTGACTTTAATATTGCTGTTTTATATTCAAATGATCATTTGAATGAATGAAACATTTGAAAAACTGATCCTTGACCAGTGTAGGGTGTGGGAAATCATGACCTTCATGATTTCTGTTACATTCTTTGCTTTTGATATAAAATTTAACACTATAGAAAAATCCAAGAGTTTGGTTATTTCTTTAATATTGTATATGCTACTTTTAAAATGACTTCATTGTGTGCTGAATAGAAACATAATCTGTGGTCTCCTTTTCCAAACTGCAAACTGAAATGTTAAGAATATTTCCCCCCCCACACACACACACATCCCTGTCAAATAGCTCCTCATGAAGGTTCTTAGTAGTTCTCATCAAAACCAACTATAAGTTTGTTTTTTTTTTTGTCTTGGTTTTTCCCATTTAATAATTAAACTGATAGTAAGGCAGAGAGTTTTGGATCACGTGGTAGTTCTATCTTTGAACTAACTTAGATTTTTGAATTTACTTCCAACTAAAATTTTCATAATATGTGTGCTTGTATGCATTTCTTGCTCAAATACACACACACACACACACATGCACTCAGACATACACACAGATATATATGTGTGTTTCTACATACACATATATGTATGTATGCATATTTACATGCATATACATTATATCTAAATTTTATTTCTACAATGGCCAAGGTATTTTACAAATATAAACTCATTTTATTCTAACAATAATCTTGGTATATAGATGTTTTTATTACTATCCTTTTACAAATGATGAAACTGAGGCAAACAAAGGTAAAGGGACTTGCTCAGAATAATAAAACTAGTATTTGAATCCATATTTGAACTGATTTCTTTTTTGACTCAAAGTCCAACATTCTAACAACTCTTCTATTTACTTTCAACACATACACACACACGCACACATATACATCTAATATAAGGGCACACTATTTGTATCTAAAAGATTCATGGAATATAGCAGATTGATCCATCCAACAGAGAATGCACGTGTTGCCTAATCTAGCAGTTGACTGACCTGTCCATGACTGATGCCCATATCTGTCTCACTGTGAGTTTCCTGATGATTCTTGAGAGAGAGAAAAGGCATAGAAGTCTATAAATTGGCTCGGCCCCATACATTATCTATCTAAATGTTTCACTACTATTGGACATTAAGTTTATGGTTACCTCGCACCACCCCAAATCCCAAAACACTGTTTCTCTCTGGGAGAATGTTATCCAGAATGGGATGGAGGTGTTAATGCTTTATAATTATTCTTTTTATTCTATTTGAATAAATGTCTATTCTATGAGATAATTGAGTTTATTAACTTGTTAAGTAGCAAGCATACTAGTGAGTTATACACTGTCATATAGTATATATTCAGTTATATACTGAGTTATAATGTTGGTAGTTATCGGTAGGGTAACCCCTAGAACTGAGCTTGTTTGTACTTTGTTGGAATCCTTACTAACTGGTAACTAATTAGAGTTGATCTAATCTTACAAGAAGATGTTTTGGGCAGAACCTGAAACAAGGTACTAAGTAGAACTAATTAATACAAGGCTTGTGTTCACACCTTTACTCATTGGAGTTCAATGAGTTCATACCTCCCTTGAAGCTCTTTGGGCCAGAGAACACTATGGGAGAAAACCCATAATCCCTCTCTCTGGAAGGAGCATAAATAGGCCAATGGGCCAGTCGAAGAAGTGCTTCAGAGGAAGACGCTACAAGTCGAGATTTCACCGGAATGACATGAAGACTGGAGCTGGCTGGAGGCTGAAGAAAGCAGAGGCAGAGGCTGAAGGACCAGACCTTTGGATTTAAAGACATTTGGAGAGAGCTCTTGGAACCAAGCAGAGAGATAGGCCTCTAAGCTAAACGGGCTATATTGGAGATAATACAAGATCTGAACTTTTATCACCTGGCTGCGTTTTTGAGAAGAAAAAGCTCACCACAGTACTTCATTCTTGAAGAGCACCATGAATGACATCAGGGAGATGATACCTGACAAGCAAGTGAATTGGATTTGAGGGAGGGGAGGTTTGTCCCTGCTCATTTTTCCCTCCAAAGCCATCTGGGTCCAGTGGCAAGATACAGAGAGGAGATGGCCCTGGATTAAGTGGGAGACCTGGGCCTTTTTAAACTAATCTTCAACAAGCCTCAGTTCCTCCTTGATTATCTCATTCAGAACCAAGATAACATTCCTCTTTAAATAAATTAACCTGCCAGCAAAACTGATATCTATTTTATAAATGGAATGAAAATTTGACTCTGTGTAGCTATTGAGTTGATTTCTTTACAGTTATATAATTTTTTGGTTACTTCACTAGCAAATTTTAGTTGAGTCAGGCAGTAGATTTAAGTTATACAAATGGCCCCAAATGCAGAAATTATGCTATTTCACTGGTGAGTGTTTTGTGACTGTATCATAGAATTTCAGAATTGAAAGGATTTTCAAGGATTTCCATTCCAAATCATGTCACACATGCCCATAAAGAATCTTCTTTGAAGTAGTCCCAACAATTTATCATCTTTTATTAATGAACTTTAAAGTTGGAGAGTCTCTTTCCCCCTTAGGAAACATCCCATTTGTCGGAAATTATTTGTAATAACACTGATAAAAATATTTGATTATAGCTTCCATCAGTAAATCCTCATTGTGTATCCTAAATTCAAGTAATAACAGATTTTCAGAGAATCACAGAAGGGAACTCAGCAGTGATCTAGGCCAAGGCTTATATAAAAAGAATCCCTGCTATGATAAACCCCACAAGTTGTTGCCCATTCTCTGGTTGAAAAACCTCTCGGTAGGAGTAAGCCACAATATTTCCAGACAGTTTTCTCCCCTTTAGTATATCTCTAATTGTTAGGAAGTTTTTTATTGCTGTTGTCATTATTGTTTTCCTGCATTTAAACCTAAATTTGTCTCTTTCTTACTTTCCTCTTCCTCCCCTTCCATTATTCCTCTTCTCTGGAAGTAACATAATATGCTGGAGACACTAGTAAATAAAATATTTCTCCTTGTAGCCAAACAGAATAGATAAAATATTTCTTCTGCATGAACTGCCTTTAAATACTTCAAAATTGCTATCATATTACTCCAAAGTCTTCTCTTCTCCAGTGGCTAAACATCTTCAGTTCCATTAAATGATTTTTTTCCCAGCAACAACTCAAGGCCTTTCCTTAATTTTACTCTTTCCTTTTAGAGTATGTTGGAATCCTTACCAACTGCTAACTAATTAGAGTTGATCTAATCTTACAAGAAGATTTTGGCCAGAACCTGAAACAAGGTACTAAGTAGAACTAATTAATACAAGGCTTGTGTTCACACCTTTACTCATTGGAGTTACAAGTATGCCAACTTCACAAAGTAAACTTTCTAACTTCAAGGGAGTCCACACCTCCCTTAAAGCTCTTTGGGCCAGAGAGCACTATGGGAGAAAACCCATAATCCCATTCTCTCAGAAGAGTCAGATAAAAGGCCAGCGACGAGGGATCTAAGACAGAATACATTTTTTCCTCTTGGCTGGCTGGTCCCAGAAGAGAGTTCAGCTGGACTCGAGAGGAGCGACTCTGGTGGCAGTCGAAGGGTTTTCAGAGGATAAAGCTACGAGTGGAGAGTTCAGTGGACAACCAGATTCATCTTCATCTCACACCACTGTAGTTGGTGGCTGGGCTCCCCAGAAGGAGACAAGAGAGACATTCCATCTCTGTGTTGGTTGGAGGCTGAAGAAAGCAGAGGCAGAGGCTGAAGAACAGAACCTTTGGATTTGGAGATATTCGGAGGGCTCTAAGCCTCTAAGCCCTGTGTTTTGAGAAGAACAAGAACTCCAACATTTGAACTCATAACAAGAGTATCCTCAATTTGCCACACACACACACACACACACACAAACACACACACACACACACATATTTATATATCTTTTTCTATCAAGAACTCAAGACCTTTCCTTAATTTTAGTTTTTCCTCTAAAATTGCCCCCAACTTATCATATACATATATATATATGTGTGTATATATATATATACATATATATGTACGTATATATATATATACACACACATATATATGTATATGTATATGTATGTGTATGTATATATAGTTTGTGCAGACTTATTTGCATGTTGAATCTTTCCCCTTATGTTGTGACCTCTTTGAGTATAGAAAATTTCCCCTCTTTCTTTGACTGTGATGATTGCTATAAAACTTGGCACAAATTAGGCACTTTTTGTTATTGCTAGCTAATTTCCTACTAATTTTTCTCCTCTGAACATTCTCCAAATTATCCACATCTCTTTAAAAATATGACATCAGGAACTGACCATAATGTTCTAGCTATAGCCTGAACAAAATGATCTGACTTTTGAGATGAGATAAAATAAAGAAAAATATCAATGCAGTAATTACTAAGAAATATTATGTATTTATAAAATTAATTAGTAAAAATTCATTTAAAATATTTGAAAGAACACCAATATACTATTTAATCTCATTAACTGAATGAAGTTTTGGGTTGTAACCAAGAATGATCTCAAGGAAGTAAGCAAAAGTTGAATATTACATGATTTAGACTAATCAATTCTACAAAAAGTGACAGAATAATGGAGTCTTAGAGTTTGTTTGACTTTTGGAAATAATATTGTCTGGCCTCTTAACACATGATGAAACTGAATTTCACAGAAGAGTGATCACTTTCCTAAGGTCATGCTATGCAACACATTTTTTTATTTTATTTATCTATTATAATTTTAAATTGACCTTTAATATTTCAGATTGTAGATCTTGAGAAATAAAGGCTTCTGAAGTCAATTAATTTAAATCCTTTATTTTAGGGAAGAAGAAAGTGAGGTTAAATACTGTTAATATTAGCTAGGTAGAAAACTCACCTTTCCATTGAAATTTTCATGCATTTTAAAGTCTTTGAAAATGGTCAAGTAAAGGCCTCATTTCTAAAATTTATAGAGAATGACTCAAATTTATAAGAATATAAGCCATTCCCCAATTGATAAGTGCTACAAAGGATATGAATAGACAATTTTCAGATGAAGAAATTGGAACCATTTCTAGTCATATGAAAAAGTGCTCTAAATATTGAGCTGAGAAATGAAAATTAAGACAATTCCGAAATACCATTACACATCTCTCAGATTGGCAAAGATGATGGGAAAAGATAATGATGAATGATGGACAGGACTTAGGCAAACTGGGACTCTAATAGATTGTTGGTGGAGTTGTGCACGGATCCAACCATTCTGAAGAGCAATATGGAACTGTGCCCAAAGGGCTATCAAACGGTGCATGTCCTTTGATCGACAGTGTCTCTACTGTGTCTGTTTCTCAAAAAAATCATAAAAAAAGAAAAAGAACCCACACATGTAAAAATGTTTATAGCAGCTCTTGTTGTAGTGGCAAGGAACTGGAAATTGAGTGGCTGCCCATCAGTTGAAGAATGGCTGAATAAGTAATGGTATGTGAATGTTATAGAATATTATTTTTCTGTAAGAAATGACCAAAAGGACTATTTCAGAGAGGCCTGGAGAGACTTACATGAACTGATGCTAAATGAAGTAAGTAGAACCAAGAGAACATTGTACCTAGCAACAAGAAGATTGTGTGATGATCAATTCTGATAGACATGGCTCTTCAACAATGAAATGATTCAGTTCAGTTCTATTAAACTTGTCATGGAGAGAGCCGTCTGCACCCAGAGAGAGAACTGTGGGAACTGAGTGTGGATCACAACATCATATTTTTATCATATTTGTTGTTGTTTGCTTGCTTTTTATTTGCTTTCTAATTTGTTTCCCTTTTTGATCTGATTTTTGTTGTGCAGTATGATAATTGTGGAAATTTGTATAGAAGAATTGCACATGTTTTATATATATATGTATATATACATATATATACATATATATACACACACACATATACATACATACACATACACACACACACACATATATAGGATTACTTGCTATCTAGCAGAGGTGGTGGTAGAAAGGAGGGAGAAAACAATTTGGAACACAAAATTTTACAAGGGTGAATATTGACATGTATAATTATATATATTTTGAAAATCAAAAGCTATTATTAAATAAAAAAGTGGTCAGGGCTACTGAAAAAGTAAGTTACTTGTTAAAGATCATATTATTATATGTTAGAACTGAGTTTTGAACTCAAGTATTTCTGTCTATAAGATGGATTTTGATCCTCCTTGGAACTTCATTGAATAGAGTTGATAAAAATTCTGAATAGACAGATATTCCTATTTTTGTTTATCTCCTAAAAAGACTCAGTTTGTGTCAATATGTAGTTTTTATGTTGGTCTAAATGACATCTAATATGGTCAGTATCTTTTAACATTCTGCTGAAATATGAAATCATCCACAAGATGCACTTTAGTTAATCTATGCAGACATCATCTCTGTTTTAACAGTAATTAGTCCAGAAACATAATGATTTAATGCTTTGCAGACTTAATGCCCAGAAATACACAAATTATTTGGTTGTGTAAACACTATAAACAAGAATGTCTATCACAATCCACAAGATAATATCTGCAACATCAATAACTATGGAACTTTTAGATATTAATATACAATATAAATAAGATGTGGTTCTAATTCTTCCAAATCACTAATAATTGGGAACATTCTATTGAACAATCATTTTCATTCACAATTTTATGTGCTCTTAGGCAAGAATCTCTGACTTGGTTTAGAAAATAGGTTGAAAAAGAAAAGCAAAAATCCTGTCTGTTTGTTAATCAGTACTGACCATCTTAGCAGAGTAAAGACTTATAAAGTCCTAGTCGGGTGCTTTATTTTGTCTTGGCTATGACCCTTATGTCTAAAAGGCTATGCCAAAACAACAACATGCCTCTGGCAAAGTTGACCAACTACAAATGTTTCAAGAATGACCCTCACAACAAATTTCAATAAAAAATCACAGCTCTAATCTAGCTAAATATAGAAAAGTAGGCTTGGCACCTATAGGGTACACATTAGTTTATCTTTACCCTTCTCCCCTCCAATCATAGTAATCCAAGAAACAGAAGGAGAAATATGGTTCTTTATTCAATGGGCCTTCTACTTCTGAAGTAATGCTGGCTAGGTGGTGGTAAATGAGAGAAAACAAAAAATATATTTAAATAGATTTTTAGTTATATATTTTGTTTTGTTTTAGTATTGCTTACATCCACTATCACCACTATCACCCTATCTCCTTTTAAAGAGTCGTTTCTAATTACAAATTTAAAAATAAAGAAACATAAAGACAAAAAGAAAAGAAAACATAATTCAATAAATTTAATCAATGTCTAGAAAATATTTTATGTTCATCCCTCATGGGACCTCCACTTTCTCAATTTTATCATTGAATTGCCAACTGTATCTTCTCAAATATCTTTTATTGATTCTATTACTTTGTAATTTTTGCTCTAATTATATTGATGTAGTAATTTGATAGTTTGTTATCCTGGCTCTCTTTCCTTCATATTGCATCAGAAGATGCAAATATTGTCCTGCCTTTCTGAATACATTATATTTGTCATTTTTATAGCATAGTAAAAATTCATTTTATTTATGCACATTCCATTTAGCAGTTCCCCAACTGATGCACATCTACTCAGTTCTTAGTTGTTTGCTACCAGAAAAAAAAAATCTAAAAAGTATATGTTGGTGTATATATTCAGCCGTTCTTTTTTATTGGTGATTTGTGGGATATATATCTGGCTGTAGATTTCCTTGAGTGAAATATTAGGGATATTTAACCAATGTATTTGCATAATTTAAAACTTATTTACAAAAGAGTTGAAATGATTTACAATCCCATTAACAAAGCTTTATTGTTCCTATTGACACGCTTCCTAATAATTATACTTTACCTCATTTTTTCTTATTTTTGTCAATATGATGGGTGCATACCTCGGGACTATATCAATTGGGATTTCATTTACTTTCAATAATTCAGAATATTTTATAATTTGATTTTTAATATTCTTATTTTAAAGCTTTTTATTTTCAAAACTTACTCACAGATAATTTTCAATTCACCCTTTCCAAACCCTGTGTTCCAATTTTTCTCCCTCCTTTCCCCCACGTTTCATCTTCTAGAAAAAGGAATCTAATACATATTAAATATGTGCAAATTTTCTATACACATTTCCACAGTTGTCATGCTGCACAAGAAATCAAAAAGGAAAAAAAATGAAAGAGAAAATAAAATGAAAACAAAATTGAAAATACTATGTTGTAATACATACTCAGTTCCTACTGTTGTCTCTCTGGGTGCAGCTGGCTCTCTTCATTACAAGATCATTGGAACTGGACTGAATCACTTCATTGTAGAAAAGAGCCATGTCCATCAGAATTGATTATCATATAATATTGCCATTGACATGTACAATGATCTCCTGATTCTAATCAATTCCCTTAGCATAACTTCATGTAAGTCTCTCCAAGCCTCTCTGAAATAATCTTCCTAATCATTTCTTGTAGAATAATATTCATAACAATCATATACAACAATTTATTCAGCACTCTCCATCTGATAGACAGATTCCAGTTCTTTGTCACTACATAAAGAACTAATATATATGTACATATATATGTATATATGTATATATATATTTGCACAAGTGTGTTCTTTGCCCTTTTTTATGATCTCTTTGGAGTATAGACACATTAAAGATACTGCTGGATCAAAGGGTATGCACAGTTTGATAGTCTTTTGGGCACAGGTCCATATTGCTCTCCAGAATGGTTGAATCAACTCACAAGTCCACCAACAATATATTAGTGTCCCAGTTTTCCCACATTCCTGCCAACACTCATCATTAACTTTTCCTGTCATCTTTGCCAATATGAGAGGTGTATAGTGGTACCTAAGAGTTGTCTTAATTTACATTTAGCTGATCAATAGTGATTTATAGCATTTTTTTCATATGACTAGAAATGGTTTGAATTTCTTCATCTAAAATTAGTCTGTTCATATTCTTTGACCATTTATCAATTGGAGAATGGTTTAAATTGTTATGAATTTGAGTCATTTTCTAAATATTTTAGAAATGAGGTCTTTCTCAGAACCGTTGGATGCAAAATTTTTCTCAGTTTATTGCTTTACTTCTAATGTTTTCTACATTGGTTTTGTTTGTACAAAACCTTTTTAACTTAATATAATCAAAATTAACCATTTTGTATTCCATATATACTCTAGTTCTCCTTTGGTAACAACTTCCTTCCTTCTCCACAGATCTGAGAGATAGGCCATCATTTGTTCCTCTAATTTGCTTATAGTATTCCTCTTTATGTCTAAATCATGAACCCATTTCAACCTTCTCTTAGTAAAGGGTGTTAAATATGGGACAGTGTCTAGTTTCTGCCATGTTACTTTCCAATTTTCCCAGAAATTTTTATGAAATTGTAAGTTTTTGTCCCAGAAGCTGGTGTCATGGATTTTTCAATGATTAGATTACAACTCACAATGACTAAAATATTTTGTAAGCCTAATGTGTTCCACTTGTCAACTACTCTATTTCTTGTAAGTCTCTCCAAGCCTCTCTGAAATAATCTTCCTAATCATTTCTTGTAGAATAATATTCATAACAATCATATACAACAATTTATTCAGCACTCTCCATCTGATAGACATCCACACAGATTCCAGTTCTGGAGTTGATTCAACCATTCTGGAGAGCAATATGGACCTGTGCCCAAAAGTCTATTCAAAAGTACTAAACAGCTTTGATGAACACTGCTTTGTATGATAGTCTTAGGTCTGCTACAACTAAGCCACTTCATTTGCATTTTTCATTAAATCCTTTGAAATTCTTGATCTTTTATTCTTCTAGATGAACTTTATTATTATTTTTTCTAGCTCTGTAAAATAATTTCTTGGGAGTTTGATTGGTATGGAACTGAACAAGTAGATTAATTTAATACCCTTCTGAAAACTATTCATATCCTTTAACCACTTATCTATTGAATAATGTCTTTAAATCTTATATATTTGTTAGTTGTGTATGAATTTTGGATAACACATCATTGTCAAAGCTTTTTAATGAAGTTTTCTTTTGTTTTTCTTTTCAAGCATCTTTTAAATTCATTAATACTGTACATAATTTCAAAATATCAAAGAATCATTATGATGTATTTCATTTTTGGTAATTGCTTCTATTCTTTTTTGTTGAAAAATGAATTTACTTCCCTTATCACCAATGAGATATACTTTTCTTCTTATTTTGTGTGTGTGTGTGTGTGTGTATAATTGTGTTTGTGATTATGATGAGGGATTTTAAGAATTGCATACCTTTTACGTTGTAAAGGACATTAACTAGATTAAGTTTATTTATGGAGCAATCTAAGCATACTAACTGGAATATGCATGCTATAAAATAACCATAGGAAAGAAGGTGGTTGACTATAAATGGAAGAATATTTCACTAATTCACGTGACAAAGGTTAAAATAAATAGTGCCAGAATATTTTTAACATTTAACATTTTTTTTTTTACATTAGCAAAGCAATTTATTTATTTATTTATTTATTTTTTTTTTAAATTTTTTTATTTAATAATTACATTATATTGACACTCATTTCTGTTCCGATTTTTTTCCCCTCCCTCCCTCCACCCCTCCCCTAGATGGCAAGCAGTCCTTTATATGTTGGATATGTTGCAGTATATCCTAGACACAATATATGTGTGGGGAATCGAATAGTTCTCTTGTTGCGTAGGGAGAATTGGATTCAGAAGGTATAAATAATCCGGGAAGAAAAACAAAAATGCAGATAGTTCACATTCGTTTCCCAGTGTTCTTTCTTTGGGTGTAGCTGCTTTTGTCCGTCATTTATCAATTGAAACTCAGGTCTCTTTGTCAAAGAAATCCACTTCCATCAAAATATGTCCTCATACAATATCGTTGTCGAAGTGTATAATGATCTCCTGGTTCTGCTCATTTCACTTAGCATCAGTTCATGAAGGTCTCTCCAAGCCTCTCTGTATTCATCCTGCTGGTCATTTCTTACAGAACAATAATATTCCATAACATTCATATACCACAATTTACCCAGCCATTCTCCAATTGATGGGCATCCATTCATTTTCCAGTTTCTAGCCACTACAAACAGGGCTGCTACAAACATTTTGGCACATACAGGTCCCTTTCCCTTCTTTAGTATTTCTTTGGGATATAAGCCCAATAGAAACACTGCTGGATCAAAGGATATGCACATTTTGATAATTTTTTGGGCATAATTCCAGATTGCTCTCCAGAATGGTTGGATTCGTTCACAACTCCACCAACAATGCATTAGTGTCCCAGTTTTCCCGCATCCCCTCCAACATTCATCATTATTTTTTCCTGTCATCTTAGCCAATCTGACAGGTGTGTAGTGGTATCTCAGAGTTGTCTTAATTTGCATTTCTCTGATCAATAATGATTTGGAACACTCTTTCATATGAGTGGTAATAGTTTCAATCTCATCCTCTGAAAATTGTCTGTTCATATCCTTTGACCATTTATCAATTGGAGAATGGCTTGATTTCTTATAAATTTGAGTCAGTTCTCTATATATTTTGGAAATGAGGCCTTTATCAGAACCTTTAACTGTGAAAATGTTTTCCCAGTTTGTTGCTTCCCTTCTAATCTTGTTTGCATTAGTTTTATTTGTACAAAGGCTTTTTAATTTGATGTAATCGAAATTTTCTATTCTGTGATCAGTAATGGTCTCTAGTTCATCTTTGGTCACAAATTTCTTTCTCCTCCACAAGTCTGAGAGATAAACTATTCTATGTTCCTCTAATTTATTTATAGTCTCGTTCTTTATGCCTAGGTCATAGACCCATTTTGATCTTATCTTGGTATATGGTGTTAAGTGTGGGTCCATGCCTAATTTCTGCCATACTAATTTCCAATTATCCCAGCAGTTTTTATCAAATAATGAATTCTTTTCCCAGAAGTTAGGGGCTTTGGGTTTGTCAAACACTAGATTGCTATAATTGACTATTCTGTCTTGTGAGCCTAGCCTTTTCCACTGATCCACTAATCTATTTCTTAGCCAATACCAAATGGTTTTGGTGACTGCTGCTTTATAATATAATTTTAGATCAGGTACAGCTAGGCCACCTTCATTTGATTTTTTTTTCATTAATTCCCTTGAGATTCTCGACTTTTTATTGTTCCATATGAATTTTGTTGTTATTTTTTCTAGATCAATAAAATATTTTCTTGGAAGTCTGATTGGTATAGCACTAAATAAATAGATTAGTTTAGGGAGTATTGTCATCTTTATTATGTTCGCTCGGCCGATCCAAGAGCACTTAATATTTTTCCAATTATTTAAGTCTGACTTTATTTGTGTGGAGACTTTTTTATAATTTTGCTCATATAATTCCTGACTTTCCTTTGGTAGATAGATTCCCAAATATTTTATGGTATCAACAGTTATTCTGAATGGAATTTCTCTTTGTATCTCTTGCTGTTGGGTTTTGTTGGTGATGTATAAAAATGCTGAGGATTTATGGGGATTTATTTTGTAGCCAGCTACTTTGCTAAAATTATGAATTATTTCCAATAGCTTTTTGGTAGAATCTCTGGGGTTCTCTAGGTATACCATCATATCATCTGCAAAGAGTGATAGTTTGGTTTCCTCATTGCCTACTCTAATTCCTTTTATATCTTTCTCGACTCTTATTGCCGAGGCTAGTGTTTCTAATACGATATTAAATAATAATGGTGATAGTGGGCAACCTTGCTTCACTCCAGATCTTACTGGGAAGGTTCCAGTTTTTCCCCATTGCATATGATGCTTACTGATGGTTTTAAATATATGCTCCTGACTATTTTAAGGAAAAGTCCATTTATTCCTATGCTCTCAAGTGTTTTTATTAGGAATGGATGTTGGATTTTATCAAATGCTTTTTCTGCATCTATTGAGATGATCATGTGGTTTTTGTTTGTTTGGTTATTGATATAGTCAATTATGCTAATAGTTTTCCTAATATTGAACCAGCCCTGCATTCCTGGTATAAATCCTACTTGGTCATAGTGTATTATCCTGGTGACAATTTTCTGTAATCTTTTTGCTAATATTTTATTTAAGATTTTAGCATCAATATTCATTAGGGAGATTGGTCTATAATTTTCTTTCTCTGTTTTCAGCCTACCTGGTTTAGGTATCAGTACCATATCTGTGTCATAAAAGGAGTTTGGTAGGACTCCTTCAATCCCTATTTTTTCAAATAGTTTATATAACATTGGAGTTAATTGTTCTTTAAATGTTTGGTAGAATTCACATGTAAATCCATCTGGTCCTGGGGATTTTTTCTTAGGGAGTTGATTGATAGTTTGTTCTATTTCTTTTTCTGAGATGGGACTGTTTAGGATATTTACTTCTTCCTCTGTTAGTTTGGGCAAGCTGTATTTTTGGAGGTATTTTTCTATTTCATTTAAGTTGTCGAATTTATTGGCATAAAGTTGGGCAAAGTAACTCCTAATTATTGCTCTAATTTCCTCTTCGTTAGTGGTGAGTTCTCCCTTTTCATTTTTAAGACTAACAATTTGATTTTCCTCTTTCCTTTTTTTAATCAGATTTACTAAGGGTTTGTCTATTTTGTTGGTTTTTTCATAGAACCAACTCTTAGTTTTATTAATCAATTCAATAGTTTTTTTACTTTCAATTTTATTGATCTCACCTTTTACTTTTAGAATTTCAAGTTTAGTGTTTGACTGGGGGTTTTTAATTTGTTCCTTTTCTAGCATTTTTAATTGCAAACCCAATTCATTGACCTTCTCTTTCTCTATTTTATACAAATAGGCCTCTAGAGATATGAAATTTCCCCTTATTACCGCTTTGGCTGCATCCCATACATTTTGGTATGATGTCTCATTATTATCGTTTTCTTGGGTGAAGTTATTAATTATGTCTATGATTTGCTGTTTTACCCAATCATTCTTTAGTATGAGATTATTTAGTTTCCAATTATTTTTTGGTCTACTTCCCCCTGCTTTTTTGTTGAATGTAATTTTCATTGCATCGTGGTCTGAAAAGGATGCATTTACTATTTCTGCCTTACTACATTTGAGTTTGAGGTTTTTATGTCCTAATATATGGTCAATTTTTGTATAGGTTCCATGAACTGCTGAAAAGAAAGTGTATTCCTTTCTGTCTCCATTACATTTTCTCCAGAGATCTATCATATCTAGCTTTTCTAGTATTCTGTTTACCTCTTTGACTTCTTTCTTATTTATTTTCTGGTTTGATTTATCTAATTCTGAGAGTGCAAGGTTAAGATCTCCCACTATTATAGTTTTACTGTCTATTTCTTCTTGCAGCTCTCTTAGTTTCTCTTTTAAGAATTTAGATGCTACCCCACTTGGTGCATATATGTTTAATATAGATAGTGCTTCATTATCCATGCTACCCTTTAGCAAGATATAGTGTCCTTCCTTATCTCTTTTAATTAGGTCAATTTTTGCTTTAGCTTGATCTGAGATCAGGATGGCTACCCCTGCTTTTTTGACTTCACCTGAAGCATAGTAGATTTTGCTCCAACCTTTTACCTTTAACCTGCATGTATCTCCCCGCTTCAGGTGTGTTTCCTGTAAACAACATATTGTAGGATTCTGGCTTTTAATCCATTCTGCTAACCGCTTCCTCTTTATGGGGAGTTTACCCCGTTCACATTTATGGTTAGAATGACCAATTCTGTATTACTTGCCATCTTGTTAACCCCGGTTTATGCTTTCCTCCCTTCTTTCCCCTTTCCCCCCCTTCCAAGTATTAAGCTTGTGAGCACCCCTTGTTTCTCACAGCCCTCTCTTTTTAGTGTCCCTCCCCCCCCTTAGAGTTCCTCCCCCTATCTTGCCCCTTTCCCTCCCAGTTCCCTATTCCCTTCCGCTTAGCTTATTCCTTCCCTTTCCACTTTTCCCTTCTCACTTTTCAATGAGATGGGAGAAGTTTCACCATAGATTGAATATGTCTTAAGATTTTTCACTTAAAGCCAATTCTGAAGGCAGTAAGATACCCACTATATTCATCCCCCTCCATTCTTTCTCTCAGATATAATAGGTTTCCTATGCCTCTTCATGAGATGTACTACCCCCACTTTACCCTTTTTCTGGTACAATGTCCTTTCCACATCAATTTCTAGAACAAGGTATACATGTATTCTTTATGCATCTATATAGTCAAAATATAGTTCCCAAGATTAATCTTTACCTTTTTAGATTTCTCTTGAGTTCTATATTTGTAGATCAAACTTTTTGTTAAGTTCTGGTTTTTTCATCAGAAATAGATGAAATTCGCTTACTTCGTTGAATGTCTATCTTCTTCCCTGGAAAAAGATGCTCATTCTCGCTGGGTAAGTTATTTTTGGTTGCATACCAAGTTCCTTAGCCTTTCGGAATATCATATTCCAGGCCCTTCGATCTTTTAATGTGGATGCTGCCAGATCCTGGGTGATCCTTATTGTGGCTCCTTGATACTTGAATTGGGTTTTTCTAGCCGCTTGCAATATTTTTTCTTTCATCTGAGGGTTCTGGCATTTGGCCACTATATTCCTTGGTGTTTTGATTTTAGGATCCCTTTCAGTGGGTGATCGATGAATCCTTTCAATGTTTATTTTTTCCTCTGTTCCTATGACTTCTGGGCAGTTCTCTTTGATAATTTCCTGGAAGACAGTGTCCAGGCTCTTTTTTTCATCATGTTTTTCTGGGAGTCCAATGATTCTCAGATTGTCTCTCCTGGATCTGTTTTCCAGATCTGTTGTCTTCCCCAGAAGGTATTTCACATTTTTCTCCATTGTTTGATTTTTTTGGATTTGCTTGACTGATTCTTCTTGTCTCCTCGAGTCATTCAATTCCACTTGTTCAATTCTGATTTTCAGTGAAGTATTCTCTTCACTCACTTTTTTAAAATCTTTCTCTAATTGTCCAATTGAGTTCTTTTGTTCTGTGGAATTTTTTTCCATTTCGCCAATTTTGTTTTCCAGTTCACTAATCCTATTTTTCAAGGATTTTACTTCTTTATCCACTCTCTCTTTAACTGACTTCTCCAGGCTCTTTTGCCAAGCCTCCCTCTCTTTTTTCCCAAGCCTCCCTCTCCTTTTGCCAAGCCTCACTCTGCTTTCCCCATTTTTCTTCTAGCTCCCTTGTGAGAGCCTTTTTAATCACTTCTATGAGGTTCATCTGTGCTGAGGAACAGCCGATCTCCTCTTTGGGGAATCACCTGGGGACTGCCTGTTTTTAGTCTCCTCAGGATTTAGAGTCTGCTCTCTATCTGTGTAGAAGCTGTCTAGGGTTAAAGTCCTCTTCAGCTTCTTGCTCATTCTGTCTATTAATCAGAGACAAACTACCAAAGAAAAACAGAAAAAACTGGAGTCTTTCTTTGGGGGGGGGCTGGGTGTGTTATCGAGCTTCCTCTACAGACTGCAGGTGGCAGCAGTGAGGCACTAGCAGGACTGTGCTGCGCCTGCGCTCTGAGATCCCAAAGCGTGCTGAGTCACTGAGGGGGGGGAAGGGGGGGCGGCCAGGTCCTGAGAGACTCCAGCTGTTTGCGGTTGTGTTCTTCAGCCCCGGTGTTTTTAGCTTCTCTGCTGGGCTGTTGACTTGCTGCAGGTTCCAAATGTAGCGAAGCTCTCCCCGCAGAGACGGCTGCGATCACTCCCCACCCCCTCTCCAGTCTGCTCCCGTGCTCTCACTGCCGCTGCCCTCAGCCTGCGCCTGATCTAAAACCGCCCCAGCCCTCCAGTAAAGACAGACCTTTCTTGGCGGATCTCAAGGATGGCTTCTCTTGGTAACTATTTGTGGGTTTTTTTCAGTCAAGCATTGATTCAGAGGCTTGTAATGAAGTGGATAGTGAGAGAAAGCGCGGAGCTTATGCAACTGTGAGCCTCCTCTCCGCCATCTTAACCGGAAGAGCCCCCAACATTTAACATTAAAATTACAAAGGAAAACAATTATTTTGAAATAAATTTCAATATATTTACATATGCATATATACATATGTACACACACATTTAAAACAGTTCACATATATGATATGAAAACACTGGTTGTTGAAATGAGTCATCCCTGAGTCAGTTATCTCCATAGAATCCTAGATGAGTCAAAGCCAGGTTCTGAATTGGTAATGATGATTTTAAAAAAAGGACAAAAATAATAATTACAAAACCATGACATGCATTACAAAATATTAATTCTGAAGTATTTAAAGAGTAACCAAAAAGTAATAAAGAATGGACAAAGAAATGACATCAACACTGACTATAATAATTTTATCCCAAACTTTAGCCAATGTAAATTTTTTGGCCACAATAAAAAGTCCAGAAAGTGTTTTAATCAGAGAACAGCTGATTTACTTGCCAAACAGAAAAAAGGTGGCTGGCAAAGACAACCCTAGTTTAGAAAATGAACTCATTTGTAAAATTTTACAGAAAAGAGAGATACACATGATTGTATTACTTCATAAAGCAAAGAGAAGCATTGGAGAATAAAGCCAATTTTTTTGTTTGTTTGTTTGTTTGTGTATCATTCACTCCATCAATCTTCATTCAAATATCTCTGGAACATCTTCTGTTCTGTAGTAATTAGGTTAGAAATTTGGTGAATGGCATCTTACAGAATTATATTATATTGCAGGCAATTCTTGCCAGGGTAGAGAAAGCTCAGAGGAGGGCAATCTGAATTGGTAAGACAATTAGATATTATTCTGAAGTAAGATTGGTTCAAATGAGTTGCTTTTTCTGAAAAAGGAAAGACTCAAAGTATATAATTTTATGTGTTTTTACTTTCAAAGGCTATGGAAACAAAATATACACAATCTTCTAAAGAGACCTGCTAAAGCTGATGATTAAATCCAACTCCCATGCATGTAATAGGATCATCTTGCAGTATGGGGTCCTCTTCAAGAACAAAGGACAGATAATAACCTCTGAGAACAAAGGTGCTCCACTAGAAATCCAATTGGAACTGATAAGATGAGCAACGCAGCTCTCACTGCTTTCCTTCTTCCCTCCCATTCTTCCCTCCCTCCATCCTTTTATCCTTTCCTCCCAGAGCCCTTCCTCTCTTTCTCCCTCCCTTTTCCTCCCTCTGTTCTTTTCTCTCCCTTTCTCCTTCTCTCCTTCCTTCCTTCCCTCCTTCCTTCCTTTCCTCTCTCCTTCCTTCCTTTCCTTTATCCTTCCTTCCTTTCCTCTCTCCTTCCTTCCTTTCTTCCTTCCTTCCTTTCTTCCTTCCTTCCTTCTTTCCTTTCTTCCTTCCTTCCTTCCTTCCTCCCTCCTTTCCTTCCTTCTTTTCTTCTTTTTTCCTTCATATTTAGGAGTCATTGTGGCAGGCCTGAAATAGAATGCTCCCAGGATTTTTCCTTGGCCTTGTGCTGTTTAACAATTGTATAAATGATTTAAAGAATATCAGAGAAGTCATATTTATCAACTGTGAAGTTAAAAATCTAGGGAAAGTAGATGACTCAATGTGTAATTGATGCCTTTTCTTCCCATTGATCTGTAACTAATTTCTTTGAATCCAAGTTCCTTTATTTATCTATCTTTTCATTTCTTTGACCTAGAATAGTTCCTCATGCTTTTTGTTGCTTAATTAATGTTTGTTAAAATGTTTGGTTAAAAAAATTAAATTTTTAGCATTATACAAACATCCTTTTAGATATGCCCGCATTAAAAAAATGCAAACATATTTGGCACAATTATGACCAGAAAAGGACCTTATATTCTTTGTAAGTGGCAAATTTTGATGATCTACTTTGCGTCATACAACTTATTTTTCCCCCTAGTCTATTTAATTTTTCAATAATTTGATGGTAAATCCAGGGGTTGATTATTTCTGGAGTAAAGTTAAAGGAATCCATAACTTTTGTATTAGAGCAAAATGAGGGTTTGATTTATGCAGTGTAATCCAGTTCATAAAACAAAATTAAATGATGGGCCCTCAAGTTAGACTTATTTATTCTAATTTCCATATTATGGTAAACAAGATTTATCAGATTAGTCCTTGGAAATGAAGTATTTCATATGAGATTAGAAATTTATCATATGATGGCAGCTTCTTTGAAATAAATAGGATTATTTAGGGTGTCAACATATTAATGGCATCAGGAGAGTGATAAAAGGATTAGGATCAAAGACAGAAGGTAGAATAGCAAAAATAGAGTAGAACGGGGCAAATAGACTTTTTGGTAGAGAATAAACTAAGTGGTTACTGATGGCAAAAATGCTAAGATATCCAAATAGACCTCATAATTATATCTCTTCCTCCCCCCTTCTTTGTCCCTAGGCTAACTGAATGGCAGAAAGGAAATTTGAGTGATAAATATAGGCATAGCAAATGCAAAGGTCTCAACATGCAATGCGAACTCCAGCAGAGCACTTCTTTCTAAATAGAACTGATGACTGTAGAAATTCTATAGCTTTACTAAGAATAATTACATTGTTATTAGTTCATATGCATAAACTGGCTGCCTGATGGGCTTCAAACTTACTAAGACCCCTATTTAGCAACCTAAACAAGTTATTTCAAAATAAACAATTGTGGGATGAGATTCAAGTGTTTTAGTTTGTTTTGTTATGTTTTCCATGAAGGAATTTTGAGTATTTAAAGTCATAGGGGTATCTCTAAACCCCTCTAAACCTTGAACAGGATTTCCAGACTTGGTAGGATCAGCTAAGGTTTAGTCCATTTTTCTGAAGTAAATCTAGATATATTTAGCCTATTTTACCAGCACTAGAACTTATTTTCAAGATAATGATAAATAAATTTACTGAAAATTTTTCAGAATTGTTGCTCAAAGCTATAAGGTCTATTATATTGTCAAGCTATCTGATATATTTTACATTATCAGAATTCAAGGAACTTTTGTTTCCTGGATACTTCTGGGCACCATAGAGAAAATTTAATGGGAAGATATATTCCATTTTCTGGGAAAAACAAAAGAGGTCAAGATAAAGTCTGTGAGAAGATACATACTTACTATTACAGTGGCCTTGAATTTTATATCTTTTCTTCAGATTTCTTGTTTTCATTATTGTTAGCCTTACTAGGTAAAAGAGAAACCTGAAAACTACTCAGAGGTCTTGCCCAAGCTATCTTTTTCCAGAGAATTTTCTTAAATGCCTATCACTTCTCATTGGCACCTAAATCTAAAATCAAGTCCACTGCTAGAACAAAAAGAGTTATCTGTATTCAGTATTTTCTCTCATCTTTATTTGGAGAGATTGAGAAAAGTCAAAAGAGATACCTAAGGAAGGAAGAAAAATTAAGAACAATGAAGAAATGGCATTGAAGTAAATCTGAGTATCATTTTATACAATGATCAGAAATGATCCTTACAAATGAGAACAGCCTTTCAGCTAGGCCATTTTTTTTTTTTTTTGGTTGTTTAGGTTTTAGAACTGACATCTTGAAAATGGAACTGGAAAGGGTCAGAAAGGCAATATAACCAGAGAAGATGGCAAGAAATTTAGGTTTCTCTGTTCTTTAAATCTTTTATCAAGAAAATAAAGTTCAAGAAAGTCTAGTTATGTTGGCTCTCTGCTTCAGTTTATCTAAGGCTCTCTCCCTTCTCTAAGATTACAAACAATCTAATATAGATTATTCATGGGTATTCTTATAAAAACATGTTCCGCATTAGTCATACTGTGAAAGTAGGAACAGAAAGAGAAGAACAAGGAAAATTTTTAGTGAAATTACTATGCTTTGATCTGCATTCAGATTCCATCAGTTCTTTTTCTGAATATGGATAACATTTCATTCAGAATCTTTTGGAATTATTTTGAATCATTTTACTACTGAGACGAGTTAAGTAATTCATAGCTGTTCATTATAATAAGTAACTTTCTTGCTTAGAAATTTAATACCTGGACGCACACTTAACACTGTATACCAATATAAGAGCAAAAATGGGTCCATGATTTAGGCATAAAGAACAAGATTATAAATAAATTATAGGAACAATCTCAGACTTGTGGAGGAGGAAGAAATTTGTGACCAAAGATGAACTAGAGACCATTATTGATCACAAAATAGAAAACTTTAATTACATCAAATTAAAAAGCCTTTGTACAAACAAAACCAATGCAAACAAGATTAGAAGGGAAGCAACAAACTGGGAAAACATTTTCACAGTTAAAAGTTCTGATAAAGGCCTCATTTCCAAAATATATAGAGAATTGACTCTAATTTATAAGAAATCAAGCCATTCTTCAATTGATAAATGGTCAAAGGATATGAACAGAAAATTTTCAGATGATGAAATTGAAATTATTTCCACTCATATGAAAGTGTTCCAAATTACTATTGATCAGAGAAATGCAAATTAAGACAACTTTGAGATACCACTATACACTTGTCAGCTTGGCTAAGATGACAGGAAAAAATAATGATGAATGTTGGAGGGGATGCGGGAAAACTGGGACACTGCATTGTTGGTGGAGTTGTGAACAAATCCAACCATCCTGGAGAGCAATCTGGAATTATGTCCCCAAAGTTATCAAACTGTGCATACCCTTTGATCCAGCAGTGCTACTACTGGACTTATATCCCAAAGAGATACTAAAGAAGGGAAAAGAGACCTGTATGTAGCAAAATGTTTGTGGCAGCCCTGTTTGTAGTGGCTAGAAAGAAACTGGAAAATGAATGGTGTCCATCAATTGGAGAATGGTTGGGTAAATTGTGGTATATGAATGTTATGGAATATGATTGTTCTGTAAGAAATGAGCAGCAGGATGAATACAGAGAGGCTTGGAGAGACTTACATGAATTGATGCTAAGTGAAATGAGCAGAACCAGGAGATCATTATATACTTCAATACTGTATGAGGATGTATTGTGATGGAAGTGGATTTTTTTTGACAAAGAGAAGCTCTAACTCAGTTTCAATTGATCAATGATGGACAGAAACAGCTACACCCAAAGAAAGAACACTGGGAAATGGAATGTAAACTGTTTGCATTTTTGTTTTTCTTCCCAGGTTATTTTACCTTCTGAATCCAATTCTTCCGTGCAACAAGAGAACTGTTCAGTTCTGCACACATATTTTGTATCTAGGATATACTGTGACATATTGAACATGTATAGGACTGCTTGCCATCTGGGGGAGGGGGTGGAGGGAGGGAGGGGAAAAATCGGAACAGAAGTGAGTGCAAGGGATAATGTTGTAAAAAATTACCCTGGCATGGGTTCGGTCAATAAAAAGTTATAATTATTTTAACAAAAGAAATTTAATACCTGGTTCATCATCTTCTTTTCCCTTTAAGCTCCTGTCGAGAATTAAGAACAAACAAAAACTTGAGTGGTAGTAGGAGCTACCTCACTGAGGACCCAACTGGAATTGGTCAGTTGGGCAATGCAGATATTTTCTTTTCTTTTCTTTGTTTTGCTTTGCTTTTCACTTTTTTCATCTCTCTTGTCCTCTTTTTTTTTTCTATTTTCTTTTCCTTCCTTTTCCTGTGTCTACCTAAAGTATTATACCTTTGTGAGTGCTGTCCAAAAAAGATACAAATTTAAATTACTGAAGTTTCAGAAGGTATCATTCTTTCTTAAGAATTATGCCTTCAACCCAAATCATTCTGTCTGTCATTAACTGGTCAACAATAAATCCTAGGTCAATCCCCACTTGATCATTGTTTGGTCCCCAATTGGCTCAGAGAAAATGTATACAGAAATTGCTTCCATTTTACTAAGAAACCCTGAGGATCTCGCACTTGCCATATGCACCTCCCTCCAATTGATTTTTTTTTTTTAACCAGGCAAAAAAGGCCAATATCTGCCTTATTTCTTATCTAGCCTTAATTACTCATTGGATACTGCTTCAGTAAACTGAAACCTATTAAAGATCTTAACTTAAAAAGGTATAGGTGTCCCACTGCCTCCAAGCCTTGTGCTAATTCCATTTGTCTAGATTTGGTGACTTTATTATGGTCTTCCTCACTTAAATCCAACTCATTTGCATATCATGTTATCACCTCCTTGATTTCATGATTTTCTTTGAGAACTAAGGACAAACAACAATCCACTGAACTCCTACCTGTCTATAAATGTTATAGAATATCATACAAATTGCTATGGATACTATCTAGTGCAATATGAACTATTGCATACATTTTATAAATTGATATTTTAAAGTGCTCTTGGTTAGTTATGCTCCCCTCATTTTGTATTAATTCATATAAGTTTTCCCAGGTTGCTTTACAATTTTGCCTTTGCTCATTTCTTGTAGCACAAGTATTCTTTTTTTTTTTTTTTTTTTTTTTTTTTTTTTTTTAATTTTTTTATTTAATAATTACATTATATTTACACTCATTTCTGTTCCGATTTTTTTCCCCTCCCTCCCTCCACCCCCTCCCCTAGATGGCAAGCAGTCCTTTATATGTTGGATATGTTGCAGTATATCCTAGATACAATATATGTTTGCAGAACCGAACAGTTCTCTTGTTGCGTAGGGAGAATTGGATTCAGAAGGTATAAATAATCCGGGAAGAGAAACAAAAATGCAGATAGTTCACATTCGTTTCCCAGTGTTCTTTCTTTGGGTGTAGCTGCTTTTGTCCGTCATTTATCAATTGAAACTCAGGTCTCTTTGTCAAAGAAATCCACTTCCATCAAAATATGTCCTCATACAATATCGTTGTCGAAGTGTATAATGATCTCCTGGTTCTGCTCATTTCACTTAGCATCAGTTCATGTAGGTCTCTCCAAGCCTCTCTGTATTCATCCTGCTGGTCATTTCTTACAGAACAATAATATTCCATAACATTCATATACCACAATTTACCCAGCCATTCTCCAATTGATGGGCATCCATTCATTTTCCAGTTTCTAGCCACTACAAACAGGGCTGCTACAAACATTTTGGCACATACAGGTCCCTTTCCCTTCTTTAGTATTTCTTTGGATATAAGCCCAATAGAAACACTGCTGGATCAAAGGATATGCACATTTTGATAATTTTTTGGGCATAATTCCAGATTGCTCTCCAGAATGGTTGGATTCGTTCACAACTCCACCAACAATGCATTAGTGTCCCAGTTTTCCCGCATCCCCTCCAACATTCATCATTATTTTTTCCTGTCATCTTAGCCAATCTGACAGGTGTGTAGTGGTATCTCAGAGTTGTCTTAATTTGCATTTCTCTGATCAATAATGATTTGGAACACTCTTTCATATGAGTGGTAATAGTTTCAATCTCATCCTCTGAAAATTGTCTGTTCATATCCTTTGACCATTTATCAATTGGAGAATGGCTTGATTTCTTATAAATTTGAGTCAGTTCTCTATATATTTTGGAAATGAGGCCTTTATCAGAACCTTTAACTGTGAAAATGTTTTCCCAGTTTGTTGCTTCCCTTCTAATCTTGTTTGCATTAGTTTTATTTGTACAAAGGCTTTTTAATTTGATGTAATCGAAATTTTCTATTCTGTGATCAGTAATGGTCTCTAGTTCATCTTTGGTCACAAATTTCTTTCTCCTCCACAAGTCTGAGAGATAAACTATTCTATGTTCCTCTAATTTATTTATAGTCTCGTTCTTTATGCCTAGGTCATAGACCCATTTTGATCTTATCTTGGTATATGGTGTTAAGTGTGGGTCCATGCCTAATTTCTGCCATACTAATTTCCAATTATCCCAGCAGTTTTTATCAAATAATGAATTCTTTTCCCAGAAGTTAGGGGCTTTGGGTTTGTCAAACACTAGATTGCTATAGTTGACTATTCTGTCTTGTGAGCCTAGCCTTTTCCACTGATCCACTAATCTATTTCTTAGCCAATACCAAATGGTTTTGGTGACTGCTGCTTTATAATATAATTTTAGATCAGGTACAGCTAGGCCACCTTCATTTGATTTTTTTTTCATTAATTCCTTGAGATTCTCGACTTTTTATTGTTCCATATGAATTTTGTTGTTATTTTTTCTAGATCAATAAAATATTTTCTTGGAAGTCTGATTGGTATAGCACTAAATAAATAGATTAGTTTAGGGAGTATTGTCATCTTTATTATGTTCGCTCGGCCGATCCAAGAGCACTTAATATTTTTCCAATTATTTAAGTCTGACTTTATTTGTGTGGAGCACAAGTATTCTTTTAGAAATAAGTAAACTGAGGCCCAGAGAAATCAAGGGCAAATTTCATATAAGGGTTAATGAACAAAGTCAGAAATTATTAAAATTCTCTTAACTACAAATCTAGTATTCTTAACATTCCAATATAAAAAAGGGTGAGGGGGAACAGAAAGAGAAGAACAAGGAAAATTTTTAGTGAAATTACTATGCTTTGATCTGCATTCAGATTCCATCAGTTCTTTTTCTGAATATGGATAACATTTCATTCAGAATCTTTTGGAATTATTTTGAATCATTTTATTACTGAGACGAGTTAAGTAATTCATAGCTGTTCATTATAATAAGTAACTTTCTTGCTTAGAAATTTAATACCTGGACGCACACTTAACACTGTATACCAATATAAGAGCAAAAATGGGTCCATGATTTAGGCATAAAGAACAAGATTATAAATAAATTATAGGAACAATCTCAGACTTGTGGAGGAGGAAGAAATTTGTGACCAAAGATGAACTAGAGACCATTATTGATCACAAAATAGAAAACTTTAATTACATCAAATTAAAAAGCCTTTGTACAAACAAAACCAATGCAAACAAGATTAGAAGGGAAGCAACAAACTAGGAAAACATTTTCACAGTTAAAAGTTCTGATAAAGGCCTCATTTCCAAAATATATAGAGAATTGACTCTAATTTATAAGAAATCAAGCCATTCTTCAATTGATAAATGGTCAAAGGATATGAACAGAAAATTTTCAGATGATGACATTGAAATTATTTCCACTCATATGAAAGTGTTCCAAATTACTATTGATCAGAGAAATGCAAATTAAGACAACTTTGAAATACCACTACACACTTGTCAGCTTGGCTAAGATGACAGGACAAAATAATGATGAATGTTGGAGGGGATGCGGGAAAACTGGGACACTGCATTGTTGGTGGAGTTGTGAACAAATCCAACCATCCTGGAGAGCAATCTGGAATTATGTCCCCAAAGTTATCAAACTGTGCATACCCTTTGATCCAGCAGTGCTACTACTGGACTTATATCCCAAAGAGATACTAAAGAAGGGAAAAGAGACCTGTATGTAGCAAAATGTTTGTGGCAGCCCTGTTTGTAGTGGCTAGAAACTGGAAAATGAATGGATGTCCATCAATTGGAGAATGGTTGGGTAAATTGTGGTATATGAATGTTATGGAATATGATTGTTCTGTAAGAAATGAGCAGCAGGATGAATACAGAGAGGCTTGGAGAGACTTACATGAATTGATGCTAAGTGAAATGAGCAGAACCAGGAGATCATTATATACTTCAATACTGTATGAGGATGTATTCTGATGGAAGTGGATTTTTTTGACAAAGAGAAGCTCTAACTCAGTTTCAATTGATCAATGATGGACAGAAGCAGCTACACCCAAAGAAAGAACACTGGGAAATGAATGTAAACTGTTTGCATTTTTGTTTTTCTTCCCAGGTTATTTTACCTTCTGAATCCAATTCTTCCGTGCAACAAGAGAACTGTTCAGTTCTGCACACATATATTGTATCTAGGATATACTGCAACACATTTAACATGTATAGGACTGCTTGCCATCTAGGGGAGGGGGTGGAAGGAGGGAGGGGAAAAATTGGAACAGAAGTGAGTGCAAGGAAAAATGTTGTAAAAAATTACCCTGGCATGGGTTCTGTCAATAAAAAGTTATTTAAATTATATATATATTTATTTATTATATAATTATATAATTTATTTATTTATTTATTTTGGGGTGATGATAAATGAAAAGATGTGCTAGAAAGTGGTGGGGGAGAGAGAAACAATGTCTCTATGGGTCACCTATAGAGAGAATGACAAGAAGTGGCACAGAGACATAGTTCTTAGCCAGATAAGGCAATCAATCCAACTATTATATGAAGCAAAACAATCCAGGATTCTGCTGAAGAAAATGTGCAGATAGGGATAAAAGCAGAAAATTATTGAGAAAATTCCTTTGAAATTAAAATTGGGGAAGAGTAAGCTAAAAATTCCATGATACTTCAAAAATTCATCCAAAAAATCAAAAGAATGAAAAAATAGAAGAAAATGTGAACTATCTCATTGGAAAATAATGTGATCTAGAAAATAAATTGAGGAGAAATAATTTAAGAATAATTAGATTACCTCAAATTCATGAGGAAAAAAAGTGCCTAAATATTATCTTTTAGGAAATTTTAAAGAAAATCTCCCATGATATTCTAGAATTAACGAGTAAATTGAAATAGAAAGAATTCTCTGATCACCATCTGAAAGAAACCAAAGAATGCAAATTCCCACAAATATTATACTCACATTTTAGAGCTCTAATTCAAGCACAAAATATGACAAAACACCAGAAAGAATAATGCCAACTATTATGATTAGCTAGCTAGGATTAACCAAGATTTAACTATTCTATATTAAAAAATCTAAGGAGATGCAATATGATTTTTTTAGAGAGCAAGGGGATTAGGATTACCTCCAAGGATCATCTACCCAGGAAAAAATGAATATAATCTCTCAGAGGGGAAAAAAAAAAAGTGGACATTCCATGAAATGGAGGATTTTCAAGCATTCCTGAGATATATTGCTGAGTGAATAGAAAGTTTGACTTTCAAATTTCATACTCAAGAGAAGCATAAAAATGTTAACAAGAAAAATAAATCATAAGAGCTTCAGTAAAATTAAAATATTTACATCCCTACTAAGGATGATGCCTGTTGTAACTCCTAAGAATTTTATAATTTACCATTTTTAGAGCTATTAGAAGGAAGCTATATCGACAGAGACTATAGGAAGTTAAGTATGATGGAATGATATCTAAAAAAAAATAAAATTGAGGATGAGAAAGAGGAATTCCCTTGGAGAAAGGGAAAAGAAGTAGAATGAGCTGAATTATCTCACCAAAAAAATTATGCCTTACATTTGATGAGAAGATGATAGAGTTTAGGTAGGAACTTAACTATTCTCATCAGAAATAGCTCAAAATAGGAATTACATATACTCTGAGGTGGTTATAGAAATTTATCTTACCCGATGGAAAAGCAGAAATGGAAGAGAATAAGTTAACTGCATGAGGATAGGGCAGATTACAGGAGGTGAAGTCAAGCAAAACACTCTAGGATGGACAAATTGAAAGGAGAGAGAGAAGGATTAACAGTAGGAGAAAACAGGATGGAGAGAAATACACAGAAATTGTAACTGCAAAAATAATTTTACAGGATGTTTCTAGGACTGTTGGAATCCTTACTAACTGCTAAGTAATTAGAGTTGATCTAATCTTACAAGAAGTTGTTTTGGCCAGAACCTGAAACAAGGTACTAAGCAGAACTAATCAAGACAAGGCTTGTGTTCCCACCTTTACTCAAAGTCCACACCTTAAAGCTCTTTGGGCCAGAGAGCACTATGGGAGAAAACCCATAATCCCATTCTCTCAGAAGGTTCAGATATAAGGCGAGACAGCCATTCCAGAATACATCTTTTTTCCTCTTGGCTGGCTGATCGCGCTAGACTCGAGAGAAACGACTCTGCTGCAGAGAACACTTTTGACGGACTTCAGTGGAGCTACGCCAGAAGCCCTCTCCCCCAAGCAGTTAGTCTATCTGGTCCCTTCCATTCACCACTTTCTGGGTCTCTCCACATCTACCCTGGTGGCGGTGACTGCAGGAGCAGCAACAAGAACCACAACATCAACAGCGATTTGGAGAGAAAGCCCAGACAGTCTCACTTGAAGATGTCTCAGGGTGGCCCCCGCAATGGTCCCAAAAAAGGGGACGGTGAAAATAGCGTCCAGGTCCAGGCAGAGGGCTGTGGCCGTGGTCAGGAGAGACAGACAGTAACGGCTGGGACAGTCTGGGACTCAGAGCAGTTAGAGCTCAGGCGATCCCCTTCCTGGTCTGAGTCCTGGTCCGAGTTGGAGTCCTGGTCGGGGTCTTGGTCCGAGTCCGAGTCCTGGTTCGAGCCCGACTTGGGATCTGAGACCCGACCGGGTCTGAGTCCGAGTCTGAGTCAAGGTCCAGGTCCGAGTCCCAGTCAGGGTCCAGGACCGGGTCTGAGGCTGAGTCCCGGTCCAAGTCACAGTCCGAGTCAGGATCCGAGACCAGGACCAGGTCCAAGCCTGAGTCGAGGTCCAGGACCAAGTCCGAGTCCGAGTCCGAGTCCTGGTCAGAGTTGGAGTCCTGGTCGGGGTCCTGCTCCGAGTCCGAGTCCTGGTTCAAGCCTGACTTGGGATCTGAGACCCGGACCGGGTCTGAGTCCGAGTCTGAGTCAAGGTCCAGGTCCGAGTCCCAGTCAGGGTCCAAGACCGGGACCGGACCGGTCTGAAGCTAAGTTCTGGTCCGGGTCCGGGTCCGGGTCCGGGTCCCGGTCCGAGTCACAGTCCGAGTCAGGGTCCAAGACCAGGTCCGAGTCCGAGTCCGAGTCCTGGTCAGAGTTGGAGTCCTGGTCCGAGTCCGAGTCCTGGTCAGAGTTGGAGTCCTGGTCGGAGTCCCGGTCCGGGTCCGGGTCCGAGGGTGATGACGAAGAAGATGAAGAAAAGGAGGAGCGGCCCAAGAAGAAGTCCAGACCCCACGACTTCATTTTAGAAGAGGCTGAGGAGGACTCTGACTACGATGAAGAAGAGAAGGAAGCCAAGTGGGAGTTCCGAGCGGAGGACGTCGTGGACAGAGCGGGGCCCCCGGGGCCCCGACACCAGGCTTCTGCAAGAGGAAGCGGCTCCCCAGGCCGCCCCAGAAGCTCTTGGACGCTCAGAAGATCCGATCCCTGGGAGGAAAGCTGGCCAGAGACGGAGACTTCCTCCTCTTCCCACGGGACAACTACAGCGCCGAGGGCTTCTTCTTCAAGATCTTCCCCCGTCGGCCCTGGTCACCGAGGGCTTCTTCTTCAAGATCTTCCCCCGTCGGCCCTGGTCACCGAGGGCTTCAGGCCCGCGCTCTCCGAGCTGCAGCACTTCGAGAAGCGCCCCGAAGCCCTACAGAAGCTGGAGCTGCGCGCGGACGACGATGGGGCCGGAGACAAGGTGAGAGTGAGAGCGGGCGACCTCATCAACCTGCGGGGCCGGATAGTCGGCGTGCGAGGTCCCCAACTCACCGTGATGCCGGAGCACGAGCTGGCTTCCCGAGAGCTGCGCAACCACTTCGAGATGGGGGAGCAAGTCCAGGTTCCCCCTTTCCGGAGCACCCCCGGCTTTGTCTTCGGAGTCGAGCCCAACTTTGTCCTGCTCACGGTGCCCCCCCCGGACCCGCGGCTGTGCCCGGACACGGCGGCCCCGGAGGACGCGTGGGGCCGGCACCGCTGGGAAGAGCTGATGCAGCTGAGCCCCTACAGGGCCGACGTCGCACTCGTGCAGGACTTGAGTGAAGACTTGGCCCTCGTGGAGCTGCACTCGAGCTGTCAGACCGTTTCCGTGCCGAGACTCGCCCCCCTGGGCACTCCTGCCTGCCCACTCGGCCACTCCCCCCAGCTCTAGCTCCCAGACTCCCACCCACTGCTCCTTCATAGGACAAAGATGTTTTTATGATATAGAGAATAGAATCTAATTTGTAAGAATAAAAGTCATTCTCCAATTGATAAATGGTCAAAAAATACAAATAGGCAATTTTCAAGTAAAGAGATCAAACCATCTATAGGTACATGAAAAAATTCTCTAAATTACTATTGATTAGAGAGATATAGTTTAGAATGACTCTGAGGTACTGCCTCATATCTATCAGATTGATTAATATACAAGAAAAAAAGGGAATAAAAATGTTGAAAAGAATGTAGGAAAATTGAGACATTGAGGAATTGTTGGAATTGTAAACTGATTTAACTCTTCTGGAAAACAACTTGGAACTATGATCATAGAGTTGTGAAACCATGCAATATCTAGCAATGTCACTAGAAGTTCTATATTTCAAAGAAATAAACAACAAAAAGAAAAAGGACCTATGTGTCTTAAAATATTTATGGAAGCTCCACTAGTGATGGAAAAGGATTGGAATCTAAGATACCAATCACTTTTAGAATGGCTTACCAAGTTGTAATATATAGTTGTGATGGAATACACATTTATGAGAAAAGATGAGCAAGAACCTTTCAAAAATACCTGAAAAAACTCATATAAACTGATGCAATGTGAAAGGAACCAAAGCAGGAAGACATTTTACATCATAACGGAACAGTATTGCTAATTAATTTTGAATGACTTAGTTATTCTCAGCAACACAATGCTTCACGACAATTCTGAAGGAACTATTATGAGAAATTGTATCTCCAGGAAAAAAGCAAATGGAGTCTGAATGCATATAGAAGTATACTTCTTTAAGCTTTTATTTTTCATGCTTGTTTGTTTTTTTGGTCTGTATTTTTTCACAACATGACTAATATGGAAATATGGTTTTCATGACTGCACATATATAACCTACATCAAATTGTTTGCCTTCTCAGGGAAGGAATAACTGAAGGAGATGGAGGAGAGAATTTATAACTCAAAATTATTTTAAAAAATACATATAATTCAGAAAATAATGAATTTAATAAATATATTGTTTAAAAACAAGAAAATATCAAAACTGGACAGAAAGAGTCTAACATGACTTAAAAAACAACAACAACAACTGAACACAACCACCAAGACCAATGGAGTCAAGTATCTTGACTAGGGTCAACAATCAAAAGTACTTGAAACTATGTCTTCTGGACTTCTCCACCAGCAGTAGCTGCCAAGGCCAACCCAAGTTATCTCTGGAACTGTATTGAAATTTGTTGAATTGGATTGCTTCCATATCAAAGGAAGAAAACTTAGATAAATATTAAGAGCTGCTATGAAAACATGCTAAAAAGGAATCTATAAATCAAGATGGTATAATTTATATGATCCATTAACACTTAGTATGATTTCAGGAAAAAAAATATTTTCTTTTCCCAAAAATGCTTTCTTCTCAAGATGATTTTTCTATTGTGGAGGAAAAAAGCAGAATATTAAGCTAGAAAGCCCCTGAGTCCCATCTCACTTTTAAAAGTCTCTGTTCTCCTTCTTATAGGACACATAGACCTCTTTCAGACTTTGTTTAGATTGCAATAGTCCATTTCTTAATTACTCTTAAATACTTTCTCATTCAAACATATATTTGACATTAAAAAGAAACCCTGAAGAGTAGGTTAATTTTGCCAGCTCATCACTTTTATTTGTGGACTTCAGATTCTTTTGCTGGTCTTAAAATAACTCTGAATGATATTATGAAGAACTAGCATAGAATACTTTTTATCCTTTATAAATTACCTTCAACATTTTCTTACTACCATTATTTGTTAGAAATATTTTCCCTTTTAAGTCTCATTGAGATAGCAATAGTTTATATTGTTTCCTTGTTAAAGGATTCATCCTCAAAACTGAAAGTTTCCCTCTTAGAAACATATTCGTTGAAGAATATATGCATGTATGTATATATGTTTACATGTTTATAAACATGTGTAGATATCTGCATGTAGGCAAATATATATTTGTATTCATATTAATGTAAATACTTATGTAAAATTCACATATGTACATATTACATGTGTGCCTCAAGGGGAACTACCATGTCTAGATAGATAGATAGATATACAGACAGACAGATTGATGGACTTGGCAGTTCTTGAAAGATACTCACAAATTAAGCCATCTTATTGTTTGAGATTGGCTGAAAAGTAAGTGAAAAAACTTTAGATATCATCTATTTTTAGATATCTATTCTAGCCATCTCATCTTAGAAATGATGAAATCGAAGTCCAAAGAACAAATGTTCATTTCTACCAATATCACATAGCAATTTAATAGCACAAATAACCACACCCCCCTCACCCCCAACAGTTCTTACTTCCAAGCTGGAATTTCCTCATCTATTTTTTTTTTATCTTATTAATTGCTGAAATTGCTGAACTTTAAGATCTATCCAGTTCTAAATTTATTTTTACATCATCATGAAATCCAAAATCCAGTAACCAATACAATAGTCCCTCAAATCGCTTAAATCCAGCAAATGTTTTTAAAAGTAACTACTAAGTTTTATAGTACTGTGCTTGGGGCAATAAAAACATGAATCACGGTCTCTGTCCTTAGAAAGTTCACAGACCAGTTAAAGGATACATATAATGATGACATAAAGACATAATTTAATCAAAGAGGTATAAACATTTTAAAATATTGTTCTAACAAGCCTTTCTTTACTGGTATTAAAAACTACTTTGTTCCTGAAGAGGAATTTTATCATTAGATTGTAAAGTAATGTTTCTTACATCACTCTGGAACTTCCTTCTTCATTTGAATCCTGTCCTTTTCACCTGGAACATCTGTCTGTATCTATGGTCTTCTTACCTTGAAATGCCCTAATTAGCACACCAACCTTCTTCTCCCATTTATGAATTTCTTATGGCATGTCCATTAAAGGGAGAATTCCCAAGCCATCATATCTTTATTGTCCTAGTTGAATTTCTAATTTTTCTGGATGTTACTGTTACCCTTACAAGGACACATGCTCTCTATCCTTAGCTTTTCTGCTTCCTTTTGTGTGCTGCCTTCTCTCATTAAGATATAAACTCCTTAAGGGTAGGTACTGCTCTCCTTTTCTGTCTTGTGTTTGTATTGCTGAATTTAGCACAATATTTAAAAATAACTTTTTGCTTTCCAACTGCCACAACTCATTCTGACTATTTTTAGATAAGACTCATTTTGTTCACAGAAATCAGAGATCTGGTGTCTGAAAATGATACATGTCTGATAGGGCTGTTGACTCAGAGTGTGTCATGGCCATTTCCATTAGCAAAAGACATTTTTAACTGAAGATTCTTTTTGCATTCTCTCTTATTAAACTCTAGTTGAAAAGAATTAAATATTCAATGAATTCAATTTACTCCATAACGATTATTTTCTTGTGAACTGACTTGTGAATTCAAGTACAAATGTTCATTATAATTTATTTTAAAAAGTTATTATATTGTCACATATGTCAAGTAAAGAAGCATGATCATAACCTAATTATGGGTGATATAAGGCATTAAACATTAATATATAATATAGATTAATAAAAATTAATGATATAAATTATTAAGTATTAATATAGGCATGGATATGCCTTATACATTCATTGGTGGTTTGCTAGAACTTCGTTAAATTCATCCCCTTATAAATGTCTTTCAATTATTCTGGAAAAAAAAATGAAGGGAAATTAACTGAAAGAATAGTATTAAGAAAGACAAAATCTTGTTCAGCATAGTATGTTGGTTTGATAGTCAAAGAACCAGCATCAATTTAGACCACAATCCTTTAAGCACATTATTTTTGTTTAGAATCTTCAACATTGTCACTGGAAAAAAAAAGTAATCTTGAAGTATACCCATACATGAATCATTTCATATGAAGTATTAAGCATGGATTTGAAGTAGAATTTGATATATAAATTCAGTATAAGTGAGGATTAATAGCAATGGTCAACCAAAAACCCATCCAATCCCAACTTTTGACTTTAACAAAAGTACCAAATGTATATCTTAATTGAGAATCCATTCCTTTATTACTGGCTATGACACTGAGCTCACATATTCTGCAGCATGATCTTGAAATATTTTATTTGTCAAGATTCCAACTTCTTGTTAGTTGTCTATTGACAAAGAGAAGCCTATCACCATCTTTTTTTTTCTTTTTACATGTTTATATATGTTTATCATTACTCAATTTAAGCAAGAATTGTTCTATTTTTTTTAAATCAAGAAGTAACATTAATAATCTGAAATTAATAACAAGAACTGACATTTATAAATTAAGGTTTTAATAATGTTAAATTATTTGTGCTAATAAGTTTCAAATTTTGCATTCTAAATTAAGTTCTCTGACTCAAAGACTAATATTCCTTATGCAAGGGTAGAACTTGTTCCGTATGCTATCATCTCTACCTTTGTGAACAGAGCAATATCAATTTCATATAGACTTGTCTAATTTTTCCTTGAAGGAAGAGGGAAATTAACTTTAAGGTTTAATTGGTGAGGAGACTAGGGGATAAAGTGTTCCATATAGCATAAAATTCGGAGGTAAATAGAATAGGACTCCACAAACTTAATGGAATCTCCACTGCCGTAGGAGTAAAAAATCTTTCCAAACTGATAAAGCCATGGTAACATTTTTGAAGAGACAAAGAAGCTATGTCCATCTAAAACTTTCAAGCTAGGCTAAGTAAGAAAAGGAGGATACATCCTCCATTATTTGGACTCTACATAAATCAGCTAGAAAAAAACTTTAATAGGAATAAGGAAATTAATACAAGTTAATGGTTTGGACAAAATTATGAAAATTTTAGTTCAGTTTTAGTAATGCTAAATTGGAGTGACCAAATGATTTTTTGATGCATAGAGATATAGTGGGGTTAGCACTGGGAATTCTAGACACCAGATCATTTGGAAAATTAGGGCTAGAGATAGATTTGCAAATTATCTACAAATAGAACTGATTACTACAATTTGAAAACAAAATGTGACCAAGGCCTTTTATTTTAAAAACATTTGGATGGATAATTTTTCAACATTGACGCTTACAAATCCTTGTGTTCCAAATATTCCATTCCTTTCCTCTACCCTACCCCTAGATAGCAAACAATCCAATACATGTTATACATGATAAAATATACATTAAATCCAATATATGTAAACATATTTATACAATTATCTTGCTGCATAAGATAAATCAGATCAAAAAGGAAAGAAAATGAGTAAGAAAACAAAATCCAAATGAACAACCACAAAAAGAATTGGAATGTTATGTTTTGATCTACACTCAGCTCCCATAGTTCTTTCTCTGGGTATAGATGGCTCTCTTCATAACAAGATCATTAGAATTGGTATTAATCTTCTCATTGTTGGAAAAAAAGTTACATACAAAAGAATTGACCATTGTATAATATTGATGTCATATACAATAATCTCCTGGTTCTGCTCATTTCATTCAGCATCAATTCATGTCAATCTCCAGGGCTTTATGAAATCATCCTGCTGGTCATTTCTTACAGAACAATAATATTCCATAACATTCATATGCCATAATTTATTCACCCATCCTCCAACAGATGGACATCCACTCAGTTTCCAGTTTCTTGGAACTACCAAAAAAAGCTCTGTCATAAACATTTTTTGCACATGTGGGTCCCTTTCCCACCTTTAATATCTCTTTGGCATAAAGGCCCAGTAGAAACACTTCTGGATCGAAGGATAAACACAATTTAATGACTTTTTGAGCATAGTTCCAAATTGCTCTCCAGAATGGTTGGATATGTTCACAATTCTACCAACAATATATTAGTGTCCCACTTCACATTACTCTGATCAATAATGATTTAGAGCACCTTTTCATATGACTAAAATTTTAATTTCTTCATCTGAAAATTGTTTGTTCATGTCTTTTTTACCATTTATCAATTGGAGAATACCTTGAATTTTTATAGATTTGACTCAATATTCTATATATCTTAAAGATTAGGTCTTTATATCCTTTGGATATAAAAATGTTTTCCCAATTTATTGCTTCCCTTCTGAGCTTGTTTGCATTAGTTTTGTTTGTGCAAAACCTTTTTAACTTAATATAATCAAAATTATCTATTTGCTGTTCAATTATGAGTTCCACTTTTTCTTTGGTCACAAATTTCTTCCTTTTCCACAGATATGAGAGGTAAATAATCCTATCTTCTAATTTTCTCATAATATCATTCTTTATGTGTAAATCAGGGAACATATTTTGACCAAATGCCTAGTTTCTGCCATATTAGTTTTCAATTTTCTCCACCATTTTTGTCCAATACTGAATTCTTAACCCAAAACCTGAGGTTTGTCGAATACTAGATTACTGTAGTTATTTACTGTTTTGTCTTGTGAACCTGTGATCAATTGCTCTATTTCTTAGCCAGAACCAAATGGTTTTGATGATTGCTGCTTTATATTATAGTTTTAAGTCTGGCACAACTTGGCCACCTTCATTGGCTTTTTTTTTTTTTTTTCATTAATTCCCTTGAAATTTTTGATCTTTTTTCTTCCAGATGAACTTTGTCATTATTTTTTCTAGATCTATAAAATAGTTTCTTTGGAGTTTGATTGGTATAGCACTAAATAAGTTGATTAATTTAGGTAGCAATGTCATTTTTATTATATTTGTTCAGCCTAACCACTTGATGTTTTTTCAACTTATTAGATCTGACTTTATTATTGTGGAAAGTAATTTGTAGTTTTGCTTTCCCCTGGCAGATAGATTCCCAAATATTTTATAATATCAACAGTTATTTTGAAAAATATTGAATATTTTGAATGGTATTTGCTTTGTATCTCTTGCTGCTGGACTTTGTTGGTAATCTATAAAAATGTTAATGATTTATGTGGATCTATTTTGTATCCTGCAACTTTGTTAAAGTTGTGAATTGTATGTAATCATTTTAGTTGATTCTGCAAGCTTTTCTATATCTGCAAAGATCTAATTTTATCATCTGCAAAGAGTGATAATTTGGTTTCCTCATTACCTATTCTAATCCCTTTAATCTCTTTTTCTTCTCATATTGGCAAAGCTAACATTTCTAATATAATATTGAATAATAATGGTTTTAGAAGGCAACCTTATTTCAGACCTGATCTTACTGGGAATGATTCTAGTTTGTCCCTATCACATATGATACTTGTTGATGGTATTAAATAAATACTACTGATCATTTAAAGAAAAAGTCCATTTATTCTTTTACTCTCCAGTGGTTTTAGTAGGAATGGGTGTTGGATTTTATCAAATGCTTTTCCTGCATCTATTGAGATAATAATATGATTTTGTTTGTTTATAGATATGATACATTATGCTAATATTTTTCCTATTATTGATCCAGGCCCACATTCTTGGTATAAACCCTACTTGGTCATAGTGTATTATTATCTGCTATCTCATTGCTAATATTTTATTTAAGATTTTTACATTAATATTCATTAGAGAAATTGATTTATAATTTTCTTTCTTTGTTTTCACCCTATCTGGTTTAGCTATCAGCACTATAAGATGAATTTGGTAGGATTCCTTCTTTCCATATTTTTTTTTTCAAATAATTTATATTGGAATTCATTGTTCTTTAATGTTTGGTAGAATTCACATGTAAATCCATCTGGCCCTGGAGATTTTTTCTTAAGGAGTTGATTAATAGCTTGTTATATTTCTTTTTCTAAAATGGGATTATTTACAAAATTTATTTCCTCTTCTGTTAACTTGGGCAATCATTTTTGTAGATATTTCTCCCATTGCAGATAGATTATCAAATTTATTGACATATAGTTGAATAAAATAATTCCTAATTATTGCTGTAATTTCCTCTTTATTGGTGGAAAGTGCTCCCTTTTCATTTTTGAGTCATAATTTGGTTTTCTTCTTTCCTTTTTCCAACTAAATCTTTATCTATTTTTTTTCATAAAACCAACTCCTAGTTTTATTTATCAATTCAATGGTTTTCTTATTTTCAGTTTTCTTAATCTCCCCTTTTGTTTTCAGAATTTTAAATTTGATATTTAATTGTGGGTTTTTAATTTGTTCTTTTTCTAGCTTTTTAAATTGTAAGCCCAATTCATTGGTCTCTTTATTTTATACAAGAAAGCATCTAGAGATGTCTAGTGTCCCCTAATAACTACTTTGGCTGCATCCCACAAATTTTGTTATGTTGTCTCATTATTGTCATTTTCTTGGATGAAGTTATTGATTGTGTGTGTGGTTTTTTTTTATTTTTTTTTACCTATTCATTCTTTAGGATTAGATTATTTTTTTTCCAACTAATTTTTGGTTCATTTTCTCTTGGCCTTTTATTGCATGTGATTTTTATTGCATCATGATCTGAAAAAATGCATTTACTGTTGCTGCCTTTCTGCATGTGATCTTGAAGTTTTTATGCACTAATATATGTTCAATTTATTTGTGTGTGTGTGTGTAAGTTCCAGGAATCACTGAAAGAAACCAGTAAACTCCTTTTTGTCTCCATTCATTTTTTTCCAAAGATCTATTGTATTTGACTTTTCTAACATTTTGTTTACCTCCTTAACTTCTTTCTTATTTATTTTATTGATTTATCTAGCTCTGAGAGAGCAAGTTTTTAAAAAATGAAAAAAAAAAAAAAGGCACAAAGTCTCATCCTGAAAATTTAACAATTGGTTCTCAAGATCTGCTTCCAGCTAGCTTCATACCTTTAGATTTGGTATGATCCTTATTCACGTCCTTTCAAAAGGCTTCATATAAGATTTACCACACACAGCTTTCCTCTATATGTTTTTATATCCCATGTGTATCTGTGCAGTACTTGCTTTCTAACTTCTATCATCATCTCCTTGAAATATGCTCAATGCAACTCTTTTCAGAATATGTGATATTCCCTTTTTAAAAGAATATTCCACTTTTATAAACACGTTACAATCAGTAGTAGGCCTAAGCCCACTTAAATTCACTATACATCCTTCCATTGCCATTTGGATTACATGCAGTTTTGATACTCTCAAAAGCATTATATTCCAAGATCATCAGTCACATAATCAGTAACCTTTTGCAAGGGTCACTTCTTTTCTGATCACTGATTACCTGCTTTGTGACAGCTTTTTAAAGGATATATTTTAGGAAATTCTGTCATATTTCTCTTCATTCCCTTCTCCCTAACCAAAACATACACAGTCACCTGGCAAAAGGCATATCTGTTTTCTTTCAGTCTCCTGGAGTGCTAGAAGCATGAACCATGATCACACAAAATATGTTATTATTTCAAATTAAAGTATGTGCATTTGGTCCCCTGTAGTCCTACTGATCATCCCTATAAATTTTTGGACCCATTGACTCTCCTAGTTTGTTGTTACCTCCATTTGAATGTAAAGTTCTCAAGGCAAGGATCTATTCTCTTTCTGTATTTATATTTCCAAGGGTTCTTGGCACATAGTAATAATTATGTATTGTATAGTAATAAAAATAATAATAGCATACATGCATATTCACATAGCAATTAGCTTGTGCCAGACACTGCTAAATGCTTTAAAATTATAAACTATTTGATCCTCAGTTTTACACATGAGAAAACTGAGGTAAATAGAGGTTAAGTTCTTTGCCCAGAAAATATCTGAGGCTAGTTTTGAAGTCAGGTTTTCCTGACTCCAAATCTTTCTGTCATTCAGTCTGAAATATACATATACATACATATTCACATTTACATGCAAATATACATGCATATATATGTATATATTGATATCTTAGAACATGTGTATATACAAAAACATGTTTATGTATGTGAATATATGTATATGTGTGCATATATATCTATGTGTGAGACTTTTTAAAAAATCTCATCTCAGCAGGCAAAAAGCAAGAAATGCACAAAAAAGTATTCACATATTTCACTGTCATAGATTATACTGGCTCTAAGCTTCATACAGAGTTTGTTTACCTCAGTAAGGAAAGGTCATTTATTCCTCTGCATATATCATGTTTTCATCTAGAAAACACATGTGTTACTTATGCAGTTTAATTTCTTAAAGATGTGACAGATCAAAAAATCGGGAATAATTGATTTTTGTTATTGATGTCCTTGGTAGAACTGACAATTAGTAATAATATCCATTACTTTTTCAAAAGTTTGAAATCTTTTTTCTAATATGATAACAATAGATTATCTAATGCATTTAAAACCGTGTCCCTACCATCATAGATTCATCCAGTATATGTCTGAAGTGGTACCAATGATCTTGTGGGCTTCAAATTATGTGAAATTTTCACTTCTTCAAGTAATACAAAAGGATATGTGTTATTAGAATACACAGATGATTGTTCACAAGCACTGAAGAAGATAATAAGTCATCAAAGAAACACTGAAAGATTTTTCATCTATTTAACTTTCTAATGCTTTTTTTGTTTAATGTGCATACTTTTGCTATGGAGAAACATATTTGCTTATCATACCTAGCTTTCTATACAGTGATTATCCTGCTTAGTGATATTTGTTATTTTGTGAAATACTACATGTAAGTAGAAAACTCTATAGTGCTTTACAAATATTGATATTTTAAAATAGCATTATTGTTGTATTTCTATGATTGACAATGAAATTCAACATTTGCTAGTGAATGCAGTTTTTTGTCATTTTGGTCACTGGAGCAATTTATTTACATTGGGCAAATTCTTTATAATATAATATATGGCAATAATTTGATTCAATATGTTTTCCTTTTATTTCTATGTTTGCATCAATAGCTTTTAACAATTCAAGTAAGAGTTAAGAGTTATTGAAATTCACAGTCAAAATGCATGACATTTTCTCTTTTAGTTCCTTTTTCTAATTTGTTAGATTTTTCATCTGGACTAGACATAGATGTTTCAGGAATGACAACATACTAGTAACTATTATATCTTTCTCTCCATATATATGTGTATATGTGTCTGTGTGTAAACATATAGATCTAAAACTATGCTAAGAATTGGAGATACATAGATTGAAAAGAAACTATTTTTGTATTTGAGTAACTTACATTCTCTTTAGGTAGATACGCATGGACAAAGGGATTATTGATCTAGAAAGATAAAGTAATAATATATAAATAGATAGAAACAGATATACACAAAAATTAAATGTAGGTTGCTTTAGAAGTCATTTCCTCTGTAGGCGATAGGAAATTTCATTTTTCCCCCTTTGTTCTGTATTACTCACGATTTCCATTGTCCTCTAAATAATTTGTGGAATAAAACATGCATGACATATAGATTTACCTATCAAATAGCTAGAAGTGTTTGGCCTTCATTATTATATTTTCCTTATATGTTTTGATGTTTTCCCCTGTGCTAACTTGCTTATATAAGCAGATAGATATGGATATATGACCTATAAAGACCTGCAGATACACATATATACACAAACACAGAAACAGAGACAGAAATAGAGAGAAAATCACTGACAGACAGATATTTGGTGTGTACTGAAATGAAGAATTTCTGTATCCCTGCATTGTCTGCAAAAGTTGTCAGCACATTATCTACAATTGTCTTCATGATGATATTTTGCATATTATAGTCATGAAGACTTCATTTTGAAAGACCAAAACTGATCTATTATTGTAGTTTTAAGTATAAAACCTTGTAATTATTAAATGTAACTATTTTTTTTCTTCTATCTTCCCGTTATTTGTCTGGAGCCTATGAAATGTCAGATATATAAGAATGTATTATAAGGTCCTATCACTAGTAAAATTTGTGGCAATCCAGCTAACGATATATTCATAAAGTAGTGTCCAGAAAATAAGTGAATTATGATTATGTGTGTATGGAAATGACAATGATTGTGCTGGCACTTTAGGACAGGCTAATACTACCAAAATCACTTAAAATTTTTAAAAAATCATTTTAAAAAAGTTATAGTGAAGGAGATAGTAAAAACCATATGACATAGCTCTCATTGTACAGTGTACAAAAGTTACACCTCTCAATACAAATTGTGGTGGCTAGAATTATTCAATAGATTATTGTTGACATTCATGAAATGACATACAATAAATCTCCATACTGAAAATATATATTTCTATTACTACATTAATTGAATTATGTTATGAGTTCAAATGTTGGAGTTCTTGTTCTTCTCAAAGCACAGCCGGTTTAGAGGCTTAGAGCCCTCCGAATATCTCCAAATCCAAAGGTTCTGTCCTTCAGCCTCTGCCTCTGCTTTCTTCAGCCTCCAACCAACACAGAGATGGAATGTCTCTCTTGTCTCCTTCTGGGGAGCCCAGCCACCAACTACAGTGGTGTGAGATGAAGATGAATCTGGTTGTCCACTGAACTCTCCACTCGTAGCTTTATCCTCTGAAAACCCTTCGTCTGCCACCAGAGTTGCTCCTCTCGAGTCCAGCTGAACTCTCTTCTGCAACCAGCTAGCCAAGAGAAAAAAATGTATTCTGTCTTAGGTCCCTCGTCGCTGGCCTTTTATCTGACTCTTCTGAGAGAATGGGATTATGGGTTTTCTCCCATAGTGCTCTCTGGCCCAAAGAGCTTTTAGGGAGGTGTGGACTCTCTTGAAGTTAGAAAGTTTACTTTGTGAAGCTGGCATACTTGTAACTCCAATGAGTAAAGGTGTGAACACAAGCCTTGTATTAATTAGTTCTACTTAGTACCTTGTTTCAGGTTCTGGCCAAAATCTTCTTGTAAGATTAAATCAACTCTAATTAGTTAGCAGTTAGTAAGGATTCCAACAGAATTAGATTTAACATTGATCATAGGACCTTGAATTAGAATTAGAATATTATCACAGGTTGATCTGTTGTCTATAATGTCTTGATATAATATTCATGTATTAAAAAAAAAAAAAACTTAAGAACATTTTAAAATATATTTCAACCTATCAAATACTTATAATCTCTAATCTCTGTTAGTGAAATGATTTCAAAATATAGAGAAGCATTTGCTAGTTAAAATGCATCTTGATCTGTAAATATCATTTGATGCTTCCTGAAACTGAAGTGCTTTTCAGAGGTCTGAGTTGTGCTCAACATATGGAAAAGTTAAGACAAAATTCCTTGCGTAAAAGCAGGTTCTGAAACTTAAGGAACATTAAGAATATTAAGAATTTGAACAGGGGAGATCAATTTTCAGTGGAGTAGTAATGGCCATTGCAGGTTAAATAAATAGAGTACAGTGAATGAAGGCTATATTTGGGCACATTTTTGTGAAGTCATTTTGTGGTGCAGCAGATAATATCCTACTTGGAGTCAGGAAGGTCTGAGTTCAAATCTTTCTTTGGACTATCTGTGGGTTGGTAATTTAACTTCTGTCAAAATGTTCCAAATCACTCACTGAGAAATGTGGAATAACAATCCTAAAATTCCATTTCATATTAACATGTAATAGAGAAGGAAAAGGAAATTGTAGGAGTCACTTAGGGAGGATATGGTCGGTACTGGTTGGACTATTTTATACCACAATTTGGAATTATGTTAAGACAATTATTAGATTTATTCCTCAGAGAGTTCAAAGAAAGACCTATGTGTATAAACACATAGTCCATATATGTAACACATGGAGTCCATATATGTAACAAAATATTGTTGCAGCATGAGAAAAGATAAAAGTATAGTTTTGAGCAAACATTTATGAACTGATAGAAAATGAAGGTGAACAGGACTGGAAAAATGATTTATACATAAAACCACCATTATCTAAACAGAAAGACAATTTTGAAAATCTTTATTCATTGTCCATTCATAATTCTATAAGGCTTCTGGTTAAGTGTGGTATTTGATAGATTTATAATACAAAATGAGACATTTTTTGGACATAATCAGCTTGAGAACTTGATATGTTTTGTCTAATTTTTTTTGATACAGATGTGGTCTTAGAAGGCGTGATTATTTGGCATGTCAAGGAAAAGAGACTGAAAAGGGTCATAGAAGCAGTTCTTAAAAAAAAATGCACAAAAGACAACTAAATGAAAGCCAACAGGGAAAACAGGCAAAAAGGTCAGCTTTGAAAGTTACATGCTGAATTAATTATCTATTTAAAATGAAAAGATAGAGATTCATAATTTTATATTTGGCCTTTTTTCCTGTTCTACTTCGTATGTGGAAACGATTGTTTTTTATGGTAAATTCATAATAAAAAGAAAAATATCAAAAAATGTTTTATCCATCTCTGCATTTTATTTGTTGAACAGTTAGTATAAAAGAATAATAAGACAGCAATTTGTCCCTGGATCATTTCTATTTGAAACTCATTCAAAAAGTTAAGAATGAGATGATGATTATAATGCTGATATAAAATGAGTAAAGTTATCAATATACTACTTTTAATTAGTAAAGTATATTTCAGTTGTATAGAAGAAGTGTTAATGATAGTGATGCATAAGTGCGTAATTTCAAAGGCGTTTGATTATACCCACTTTATACTCACTTGTCTAACCAAGTAGGTTACACATTCCCTTTGAAATCATGGTAATATTATAGATTTTCCCAAGACAATTGTTCTTCACAAACTATTCAAAAATAAATTTTAGACTAACTCATATGTAAAATACTACCAATTCCGAGTGATCTGGCAATTAATTTTTTTTTCACTCCTGAAGTAGTCCTTATTATATTTTGGTTTATGTTATATATCTTGAACATTATATATTTGAACATCACTCAGGCTACAAAGTAACAAAAAGCTAAAATAGTTAACTCTTGAAAATTAATTTATATGAAAACATGAATGTTCTTTTTAAAAGGCCTTTAAAAGAAATGTGTCATATCTAATTATATATAGGCAGAAAGATAAATTGATATATACATTTTTTATACATGTGTTTATTTGTGTGTAAGTTTATAAAATAGCAATACTGCTTTGCTTTCAGCAATGGTCATACAACATATACATGAATTTCCTAGCTGGATCAGAGTAGCATTTCCCTTATTTCTGAACCATATCATATAACTAATATGTACTGAGCTTGTCCTTTTCTGGTATAGGATCTTAACGGAAATTTCTATTCCCTTCATGTCATTTTTTGTATTTTCAATTTTGAAGGAATAATCTTATTGAAAAAAAAGTATTTTCCCAATTTCTTCACTAATTTTTCACCTGGTATATTTATTTCACTATTTAAGTTTGTTCCCAACCTTATCATTATACATTAATCCATCTTAAATTATTATGAACATATAAGAGAACATTATACTGGCACAGTAAGTCATTGCAAGTTTTAATCTAATCATTTACATTTTTATAAGTTTATATTTATCCAAAGCATAGTGCTCACTTGCCTACCTGGCATTTCTCTGTGGTTCTGGAATTATTCAAAATAAAGTGACTTTTATTTGGCATATTTTAGAAATCTTACTCTGCACTTGTTTCCTTATGGAGCTGTCAAGGAGAAAACTAAGATTGCAAAGACAAAAAAAAAAAAAGCTGCATTAATTTTCTAAACTTGATAGACTTCTGGCAACAATGATAGAATCTTTTCGAGTTCCAAAGTCTTTCTTGGTCCAACAATTTATTCAATACATGAATTTCTTCTGTTGGATGGGTAACATCACATTTCAAAAAACATCAATCCTACTTCTATTACCTCTTACCCAAGTGATCTTTGACAAATTACTTGGCAAGTTTAAACCATCTGAAAAATTAGTTATGAGATACAAATTATCTCAAATATTTTACACAGCTCTACAATTAGAACCCTTGATAAGTGATCATCTAGCATCTTCATGAATTTCAGAAATGACTGAGAATCCCCCCCCACCAGAGGAAACATCCATTAATAATTTTTTCATCTCTACTGCTAAATTATTTCATATAGCTTTAAAGTTTACTTTCATAGTGACCATTAGAGATAATAGGATGAACATATCGTATAGTGTAATGCCTGCTGGGATTTAAGTCAAGGAGCCTGAAGGCTTGCTGGTGATAGAAATATAGAATATTCACTTAACCATATTGAACCTTAGCTTTTTCATTTATAAAATCATAGTATTGAATTGGATGAACTCTCTGGTACCCTCCTGCTTGCAGTTCAATGTTCCTATGACTTTCTATCATTTCTGATAGTTACTTGTCAATTCACTTATAACCTAACTCCCTACCATGCATTACTGCCTCCACTCTCTCCTCCTTACAATTTATTGTTCATACTATGTTCAGAGCTATTTTTCTTATGTTATAATATTATAATGTTTCTTTGTGAAATATTCAGTAACTTCCTATTTAAGCTTTTAAGATTTATACTTTTTTGTATGCCAATTAGGATCCTTCAGTATCTGATAACATTCTAACTTCATAGTTTTACCATGTATATTCTTCCTGTCTCATTGATGCAATCTCAAGATAAAATAAACCACTTTCTTCCCTAAAGATGAATTTTCCCAAACTACCTTCATATTATTCTCAATGCCTGAAATGTATTCTATATCCCTTTGCCTATAGAATGGTTGTCTTTTAAGTCCTACTGAAATGCCTCCAGTCTCATGAAATGGGGAAGGTGAGAGCAGAATGGAATAAGTATTTAAATTGCACCCACAATGCACCAGGCTCTTTGTTAAGCACTTTTTATAATTATTATTTTAATAAATCTGTTAAGCAGTCTCTATCAATATCCCATTCCCATTGTGCAGTTGAGGAAATAAACAAATAGAATTTAAATGTCTTGTCCAATGTCATACAGGAAGCGAATACTTGAATCTGTACTTAAATAGAGATCTACCTGACTGTACAGTAGCACCTAAAGCCTTCTATGATACTTTTCAAGAACTATCTTTACTCTCATACTTTATACTGTGTGTGTGTGTGTGTGTGTGTGTGTGTGTGTGTGTATACATTTATATGCTTTCTCTAACATGGAATATAATTCATTTCCATTATCACTCTTGATGCCTTATCTTTCTGTGAAATTACAAGATGTTTTTATTGTATTGACTGGGGCTATGCATTAATGTTTTGCCAATGATCTGAGAATGTCTTTATTTTTGCAGAGATCTGTCTTATCTAAACTTAGTATCCCTTCTTGTATCTAGAACAGTATGTTGTACACAGTAGTTACTTAATACACATTTGAAAAATGAAAATGGGTACAAGTTATTATCCAGTCAGTCAATAAACAATTATCAACCACTTACTATATTCCAGATAAGATGCTTAGCTCTGGGGAAAGAAATACTAAAAAAAAAATAGTAACAGTTTTTAAGGAATGTAATATATTCTAAAAAAGAGAAGATAATATCAAAAAAAGAAGCTGAAAGAGTGAAAAGAAGAGGGAGAGTTTGAGAAGTTAAAGGAAGTTAAGTATTTTGCCTCTTAATATCTTTCTAACTTCTATATCTTCTACACTATAAGAGGAAGCAACATGATGCAGTAAAGGTTACAGAGAGGAGAGTTATAATTGAATTTGCAATTAGAATAAAGAAGTTCATATCTCAGTTTTACTGCTTAGTACATTGGGAAATTTACTTAATTTCTTTGTACCTTCAGAAAGGTCTTTTTTCTTTGAAAAGGATAAGCTTAATTATATTATCTCTAAAGTTTCTTCTAGCTTGAAATGTATGATATCATTCATTTTGCATGGGATTTTTAAGATTGAAAAAAAGGAAGGGCTGATGTTTATTAGCTTACTTCCCAACATATATATTTTAGATCTTTGTTAGTCATTGATTGGTGAAAAAATGAAAACTCATTGAATAAGGCATTTTTGGCTGCTATAGATTTGTTTTTATATAGAGTTGTGCTACAGGGGAAAAATAAGAAAAATGAAACTTCTTAATACTGTTAGCTATGTAACTTCTGAGAAATTTCACATTTTTTTGTTTTTAATTATTCATTATAAAAGAAGGTTGAAGTAGATTCTCTCTAAAATTCCTTTCAGCACTTAGGCTATCATGGGATTTTACTACTTCTCACATTTCACGATTTCTTGGTTTAAGCTGTTGTTGCTTTGTAAGTACAAATTAAAACAAGAGATAGTGTATACCACAAGATAGTAAATTAATCTACAAGTTAGAAAAGCTTTGGTTCAAGTTTCAACGCAGATATATACACTCAATTTGAACCTGGGCAAATCATATAACTTCTTATTGCTTCCAGGCCACTTTTTGCTAAAGATCAATCAATTGTTGTAGATCAATTAAAGGTCTATTTTGCTAAAGAAAATTTCTTCAGTTGATATATCCTGTACCAGTGAGATCATAGACATAGGTCTAGGAACATTTATATTCACACTCACATATATGTATATATGTAATACATATACATACATGTTGTGAATTATGTTCCCACTAATCTTAACCATGTATTTCAGCATCCTTATTATTCAGATATTGAACAAACCACTGACTTGCTTGACATACCAGTGTGGAAAGCACAAGACTGAACTCATTATCAGATGCCATGCTGTTTGGAAACATTGGAAAGTCAGAGGTAGAATCAAGATTGTGCAGAGTACACAAGACTTTCACTGAGTTCTTCCTGGTTTCAATTCACAAAGCATCTTAAAAGAGAGTTAGAAAAAAATGGAGAAAGGAAATTAGAACTTTGCAAGAGAGCCTGGAAAAGGAAACACAAAAATTATCTGAAGAAAACTCTGTTAAAAATTGATTTAGAGAAATGGGAAAAAATATATAACTCCTTCCAAAATAGATGAAAAGGGAAAAAGAAAACAAATTATTGAAAAAGAAGAATTTGACATATGGAAAAAAAAAGACACAATGAACAAAACAATATAATTGAAAGTTTAATTGGCCAAATGCAAAAGAAGCTTAAAAAATCTAACTAAAGAAAATAATTCACTAAAAATCATAATTGAATAAATGGAAGTGAATGACTCAGTGAGATACTAAGAATCAGTCAAACAAAACCAAAAAAAATGGAAAAAAATGTAAAATACCTCTTTGGAAAAACAATCAATCAGGAAAATAGATCTGGGAGAGACAATCTAAGAATTCATAATAATAGGGACCATCTACATCCACAGGGAGGACTATATAACATAGCATTTTAATTTTTTGTTGTTTGCTTGCATTTTATTTTCTTTCTCATTTTTTCTTTCATCTGATTTTTCTTATGCAGCAAGATAAGTGTGCAAATATGTATTCCTATATTGGATTTAACATACATATTTTTACCATGTCAAACATACACTGAATTATTTGTCATCTAGGGAGGAGGTGGTAGGAAGGGAAGGAAAAATTGGAACACAAGGCTTTGCAAGAGTCAGTATCGAAAAATCATCCATGCAAAATTTTTAAGCTAAAAAGGTTTAATTAAAAAGGAAAAAAGAAATATACATCTACGAGAATACACATATTTAACATGTCAGACTACTTGCCATTTAGGGGAGGGGTTGGGGAGAAGAGAGAAAAAAATTTGGAACATAAGCTTTTGCAAGGATGAATGTTGAAAATTATATATGTATGTGTTTTGAAAAAAAAAAAAAAGCTTTAATGAAAAAGAAACATTGGAAAGCCCCAGCTGCTTCCACACTCTGTAATATGTACCTAGAAAAAGATTTCTTTCTTCCAGAAACTGTTATTTAGAAGAAATTAACACTATAAATTTTGTTTTAAATACTCTTGATATAACTCCCATTCAATACACAGTACAGTATATTCTGCTGTTTCCCCAAATAGATGTGCTGTACTTTGCCAATCAATGCATCAAACTTTTCACTTGAACTGAATTATTACTTCCATTTTTCAGGTGATTGCTGTGCCTCAATTGACCAAAGTGCCAATTTATACATATTTGTGTATGTGTGTATGTAATGTAAATATACATGTTCACATGTATATGCATGTATATACGTGTGTGTGTGTGTGTGTGTGTGTGTGTATGCACACCCAACTTTTTATGTTGCCATTTGGGGTTTCCTTTGAAAAGATTCTAGATATTATTTCCTTCTTCGGCTCATTGTACAGTTGAAAAATTGAGACAAATTTGAACTCACGATTAGGAGTATTTCTGATTCTAGGACTGATACTCTATCCATTGAACCATCTAGCTGCCCATTTGCCCATATGTTTACATACACATTTTTTTCCTTGAGCTGAAGCCTTATTTCTTATTTATTCCCAATGGAATCTGTATGTCTTGAGCAAAAAAGATAAGAGTGCAAAGAGATGGCTGTATATCTTTTTTTTTTTTTCTTTTATTCATTCATTCATTCATTCATTTATTTATTTATTTAAATAACTTTTTATTGACAGAACCCATGCCAGGGTAATTTTTTACAGCATTATCCCTTATACTCACTTCTGTTCTGATTTATCCCCTCCCTCCCTCCCTCCATCCCCTCCCCCAGATGGCAAGCAGTCCTTTACATGTTGAATAGGTTACAGTATATCCTAGATACAATATATGTGTGTAGAACCAAACAGTTCTCTTGTTGCACAGGGAAGATTGTATTCAGAAGGTATAAATAACCTGGGAAGAAAAACAAAAATGCAAGCAATTTATATTCATTTCCCAGTGTTCTTTCTTTGGGTGTAGCTGCTTGTCCATCCTTGATCAATTGAAACTGAATTAGCTCTCTTTATCAAAGAGATCCACTTGAGATGGCTGTATATCTGCATAAATGGAGAATTTACCAATATTTCTAGAATTATGGTGTGTTGGAATCCTTACTAACTGCTAACTAATTAGAGTTGATCTAATCTTACAAGAAGATGTTTTGGGCAGAACCTGAAACAAGGTACTAAGTAGAACTAATTAATACAAGGCTTGTGTTCACACCTTTACTCATTGGAGTTCAATGAGTTCATACCTCCCTTGAAGCTCTTTGGGCCAAAGAGCACTATGGGAGAAAACCCATAATCCCTCTCTCTGGAAGGAGCATAAATAGGCCAATGGGCCAGTCTAAGAAGTTCTTCAGAGGAAGACGCTACAAGTCGAGATTTCACCGGAATGACATGAAGAGTGGAGCTGGCTGGAGGCTGAAGAAAGCAGAGGCAGAGGCTGAAGGACCAGACCTTTGGATTTAAAGACATTTGGAGAGAGCTTTTGGAACCAAGCAGAGATATAGGCCTCTAAGCTAACCGGGCTATATTGGAGATAATAAAAGATCTGAACTTTTATCACCTGGCTGTGTTTTGAGAAGAAAAAGCTCACCACAATGGTGATTTCTCTTTTTATTATTATTTATTTCTTTATTTGCAAAACAAATGCATGGGCAATTTTTCCAACTTTGACCCTGGCAAAACCTTTTGTTCCAAATTTTCCCCTACTTTCCCCACCCCCTCCCCTACATGGTAGGTAGTACAATACATATTAAATATGTTGAAATACATGTTAAATCCAATATATTTATACAGTTATCTTGCTGCACAAGAAAAATCAGATAAAGAAGGAAGAAAAAGAAAAACTGAAAAAGAAAACAAAATGAAAGCATATAACAACAGAGAAAGTGAGAATGCTAAGTTGTGTTCCACACTCTGTTCTCACAGCCCTCTCTCTGGGTATAGATGGCTCTCTTTATCTCTGTACAAGTAGAACTAGTTTGAATCCTCTCATTGTTGAAGAGAGCCACATCTATCAGAATTATTCGTCATACAGTCTTGTTGCCAGGTATAATGATCTCCTGGTTCTTCTCGCTTCACACAGCATCAGTTCATGCAGATCTCTCCAGACCTAGCTGAAATCATCCTACTGATCATTTCTTACAGAACAATAATATTCTGTAACATTCATATTCCATAATTTATGCAGTTATTCTCTCACTGATGGATTTCCATGCAGTTTCCAGGTTCTGACCACTACACAAAGGGCTGCCACAAACATTTTTTGCAAATCTGGGTCCCTTTCCCTTCTTTAAGATCTCTTTGGGATACAAGCCCAGTAATAACACTGCTGGATCAAAGGGTATGTACAGTTTGATAACTTTTTGAGCATAGTTCCTGATTGCTCTCCAGAATGGTTGTATCCATTCACAGTTCTACCAACAATGTATCAGTGTCCCAGTTTTCCCACATCACCTTTCCAGCATTTGTCATTATCTTTCCTTGTTATTATAGCCAATCTGACAGGTGTTTAATGGTATCTCAGAGTTGTCTTAATTAGCATTTCTCTGATCAATAGTGATTTGGAGCACTTTTTCATGTGAGTACAAATAATTTCAATTTCATCAACTGAAAATTGTCTATTCATATCCTTTGACCATTTATCAATTGGAGAATGGCTTGAATTATTATAAATTTGAGACTTCCGGCCAAGATGGCGGAGAGGAAATACACTTCTGTGTAACCTCCGTGTTTTTCTCTCACTATTCATTTCATTTCATGCCTCTGAATTAATGCTCGACTAAAAAAAAAACATACAATTACTTACCAAGAGAAACCATCCTTGAGACTCGTCAAGAAAGGTCTGTTTTTGCGCGAGGGCGGGGACGGTATTTGGAAGCAGTCTGCGGGCAGCAGCAGCTGCAACCAGAGCACAGATAGCAGCTCAGAACCGGGTGGAGCGGAGAGGGGGTAGGACGCGATCGCAGCCGTCTCTGCGGTGAGAGCTTTGCTATAGGAGCAAGTCAGCAGCCCAGCAGAGAAGCTAAAAACACCGGGGGTGAAGAATACAATCCCAAACAGCTGGAGTCTCTCGGGACCTGGCCACCCCTCCCCCACAGTGTCTTAGCCCGCTCGGATCTCAGAGCGCTCGGATCTCAGCGCGCAGGCGCCATAGCACAGTAGGACCCGTGCCTCACGAATACCCTGCCCCTCCCCCAAAGAAAGCAGCCTCCATTCAAGGGTTTTTTTTCCTTCTGTTTCTTTGATAGTTTGTCTTTGATAAATAGACAGAATGAGCAAGAAACTGAAAAAAAATTTAACCCTGGACAGCTTTTATACAGATAAAGAGCAGACTCCAAACCCTGAGGAGACTAAAAACAAACAGTCCCCAGGTGAATCCCCGAAGCACAGATGAATCTCATGGAGGAAATTAAAAAGGCTCTCACAAGGGAGCTAGAAGAAAAATGGGAAAAGGAGAGGGAGGCTCTGCAAAAGGGGAAGGAGGCTTGGCAAAAGGAGAAGGAGGCTTTGCAAAAGGAGAGGGAGGCTCTGCAAAAGGAGAGGGAGGCTTGGCAAAAGAGCCTGGAGAAGTCAGTTAAAGAGAGAGTGGATAAAGAAACCAAATCCTTGAAAAATAGGATTGGTGAACTGGAAAACAAAATTGGCGAAATGGAAAAAAATTCCACAGAACAAAAGAACTCAATTGGACAATTAGAAAAAGATCTTAAAAAAGTGAGTGAAGAAAATACCTCACTGAAAATCAGGGTCGAACAATTGGAATTGAATGACTCGAGGAGACAAGAAGAATCAGTCAAGCAAATCCAAAAAAATCAAACAATGGAAAAGGATGTGAAATACCTTCTGGGGAAGACAACAGACCTGGAAAACAGATCCAGGAGAGACAACCTGAGAATCATCGGACTTCCGGAAAAGTATGATGAAAAAAAGAGCCTGGACACTATCTTCCAGGAAATTATCAAAGAGAACTGCCCAGAAGTCATAGAAACAGAAGGTAAAATAGACATTGAAAGAATTCATCGATCCCCTACTGAAAGGGATCCTAAAATAAAAACACCAAGGAATATAGTGGCCAAATGCCAGAACCCTCAGGCAAAGGAAAAAATACTGCAAGCAGCTAGAAAAACCCAATTCAAGTATCAAGGAAACACAATAAGGATCACCCAGGATCTGGCAGCATCCACATTAAAGGATCGAAGGGCCTGGAATATGATATTCCGAAAGGCTAAGGAACTTGGTATGAAACCAAAAATAACTTACCCAGCGAGATTGAGCATCTTTTTCCAGGGAAGAAGATGGACATTCAACGAAATAAGCGAATTTCATCTATTTCTGATGAAAAAGCCAGAACTTAACAAAAAATTTGATCTACAAGCACAGAACTCAAGAGAAATCTAAAAAGGTAAAGATTAATCTTGGGAACTATATTTCGGCTGTAAAGATGTATAAAGAATACATGTATACCTTGTTCTAGAAACTAGATGTGGAAAGGACATTGTACTAGAAAAAAGGGAAAGTGGGGGTACTACATTTCATGAAGAGGCAAAGAAAACCTAGTATATCTGAGAGAAAGAATGGAGAGGGATGAAAATAGTGAGTATTTTACTGCTTTCAGAATTGGCATTAAGAGAAGAATTTTAGACATATTCAATCTATGGTGAAACTTCTCCCACCTCATTGAAAAGTGAGAAGGGAAAAGTGAAAAAGGAAGGAATAAGCTAAGTGGAAGGGAATACGGTAACTGGGAGGGAAAGGGGCAAGTTGGGGGGGGAACTCTAAAGGGGGGGAGGGATACTGAAAAAGGGAGGGCTGTGAGAAGCAAGGGGAGCTCACAAGCTTAATACTGGGAAGGGGGGTAAGGGAGTAAGAAGGGAGAAAAGCATAAACCGGGGTTAACAAGATGGCAAGTAATACAGAATTGGTCATTTTAACCATAAATGTGAACGGGGTAAACTCCTCTATGAAGAGGAAGCGGTTAGCAGAATGGATTAAGAGCCAGAATCCTACAATATGTTGTTTACAGGAAACACACCTGAAGCGGGGAGATACATGCAGGTTAAAGGTAAAAGGTTGGAGCAAAATCTACTATGCTTCAGGTGAAGCCAAAAAAACAGGGGTAGCCATCCTGATCTCAGATCAAGCTAAAGCAAAAATTGATCTAATCAAAAGAGATAAGGAAGGGCACTATATCTTGCTAAAGGGTAGAATGAATAATGAAGAAGTATCTATATTAAATATATATGCACCAAGTAGTGTAGCATCTAAATTCTTAAAAGAGAAATTAAGAGAGCTGCAAGAAGAAATAGACAGTAAAACTATAATAGTGGGAGATCTCAACCTTGCACTCTCAGAATTAGATAAATCAAACCACAAAATAAATAAGAAAGAAGTCAAAGAGATAAATAGAATACTAGAAAAATTAGATATGATAGATCTCTGGAGAAAATGTAATGGGGACAGAAAGGAGTACACCTTCTTTTCAGCAGTTCATGGAACTTATACAAAAATTGATCATATATTAGGACATAAAAACCTCAAACTCAAATGCAGTAAGGCAGAAATAGTGAATGCATCCTTTTCAGACCATGATGCATTGAAAATTACATTCAATAAAAAGCCACAGGAAAGTAGACCAAAAAATAATTGGAAACTAAATAATCTCATACTAAAGAATGATTGGGTGAAACAGCAAATTATAGACATAATTAATAACTTCATCCAAGAAAATGATAATAATGAGACATCATACCAAAATGTATGGGATGCAGCCAAAGCGGTAATAAGGGGAAATCTCATATCTCTAGAGGCCTATTTGTATAAAATAGAGAAAGAGAAGGTCAATGAATTGGGCTTGCAACTAAAAATGCTAGAAAAGGAACAAACTAAAAACCCCCAATCAAACACTAAACTTGAAATTCAAAAAAATAAAAGGAGAGATCAATAAAATTGAAAGTAAAAAAACTATTGAATTGATTAATAAAACTAAGAGTTGGTTCTATGAAAAAACCAACAAAATAGACAAACCCTTAGTAAATCTGATTAAAAAAAGGAAAGAGGAAAATCAAATTGTTAGTCTTAAAAATGAAAAGGGAGAACTCACCACTAATGAAAAGGAAATTAGAGCAATAATTAGGAGTTACTTTGCCCAACTTTACGCCAATAAATTCGACAACTTAAATGAAATAGAAGAATACCTCCAAAAATATAGCTTGCCTAAACTAACAGAGGAAGAAGTAAATATCCTAAACACTCCTATCTCAGAAAAAGAAATAGAACAAACTATCAATCAACTCCCTAAGAAAAAAACCCCAGGACCAGATGGATTTACATCTGAATTCTATCAAACATTTAAAGATCAATTAACTCCAATGCTAAATAAACTATTTGAAGAAGTAGGGATTGAAGGAGTCCTACCAAACTCCTTTTATGACACAGATATGGTACTGATACCTAAACCAGGTAGGCTGAAAACAGAGAAAGAAAATTATAGACCAATCTCCCTAATGAATATTGATGCTAAAATCTTAAATAAAATATTAGCAAAAAGATTACAGAAAATCATCCCCAGGATAATACACTATGACCAAGTAGGATTTATACCAGGAATGCAGGGCTGGTTCAATATTAGGAAAACTATTAACATAATTGACTATATCAACAACCAAACAAACAAAAACCATATGATCATCTCAATAGATGCAGAAAAAGCATTTGATAAAATCCAACAGCCATTCCTAATAAAAACACTTGAGAGCATAGGAATAAAAGGACTTTTCCTTAAAATAGTTAGGAGCATATATTTTAAACCTTCAGTAAGCATCATATGCAATGGGGAAAAACTGGAACCTTTCCCGGTAAGATCTGGAGTGAAGCAAGGTTGCCCACTATCACCATTATTATTCAATATTGTATTAGAAACACTGGCCTCTGCAATAAGAGTCGAGAAAGAGATTAAAGGAATTAGAGTAGGCAATGAGGAAACCAAACTATCACTCTTTGCAGATGATATGATGGTATACCTAGCAAACCCCAGAGATTCTACTAAAAAGCTATTAGAAATAATTCATAATTTTAGCAAAGTAGCAGGATACAAAATAAATCCCCATAAATCCTCAGCATTCTTATACACCACCAACAAAATCCAAGAGCAAGAGATACAAAGAGAAATTCCATTCAAAATAACTGTTGATAGCATAAAATATTTGGGAATCTACCTACCAAAGGAAAGTCAGGAATTATATGAGCAAAATTACAAAAAAGTTTTCACACAAATAAAGTCAGACTTAAATAATTGGAAAAATATTAAGTGCTCTTGGATAGGCCGAGCAAATATAATAAAGATGGCAATACTCCCTAAACTAATCTATTTATTTAGTGCTATACCAATCAGACTTCCAAGAAAATATTTTAATGATTTAGAAAAAATAACAACAAAATTCATATGGAACAATAAAAAGTCGAGAATCTCAAGGGAATTAATGAAAAAAAAAATCAAATGAAGGTGGTCTAGCTGTACCTGATCTAAAATTATATTATAAAGCAGCAGTCACCAAAACCATCTGGTATTGGCTTAGAAATAGATTAGTTGATCAGTGGAAAAGGTTAGGTTCACAAGACAGAATAGTCAACTATAGCAATCTAGTGTTTGACAAACCCAAAGATTCTAAATTTTGGGATAAGATTTCATTATTTGATAAAAACTGCTGGGATAACTGGAAATTAGTATGGCAGAAATTAGGCAAGGACCCACACTTAACACCACATACCAAGATAAGATCAAAATGGGTCCATGACCTAGGCATAAAGAACGAGATTATAAATAAATTAGAGGAACATAGGATAGTTTATCTCTCAGACTTGTGGAGGAGAAAGAAATTTGTGACCAAAGATGAACTAGAGACCATTACTGATCACAAAATAGAAAATTTTGATTATATCAAATTAAAAAGCCTTTGTACAAACAGAACGAATGCAAACAAGATTAGTAGGGAAGTAACAAACTGGGAAAACATCTTTACAATTAAAGGTTCTGATAAAGGCCTCATTTCCAAAATATATAGAGAACTGACTCAAATTTATAAAAAATCAAGCCATTCTCCAATTGATAAATGGTCAAAGGATATGAACAGACAATTTTCAGATGAAGAAATTGAAACTATTACCACTCACATGAAAGAGTGTTCCAAATCACTTTTGATCAGAGAAATGCAAATTAAGACAACTCTGAGATATCACTACACACCTGTCAGATTGGCTAAGATGACAGGAAAAAATAATGATGAATGTTGGAGGGGATGCGGGAAAACGGGGACACTGATGCATTGTTGGTGGAGTTGTGAACGAATCCAGCCATTCTGGAGAGCAATCTGGAATTATGCCCAAAAAGTTATCAAACTGTTCATACCCTTTGATCCAGCAGTGTTTCTATTGGGCTTATACCCCAAAGAGATACTAAAAAAGGGAAGGGGACCTGTATGTGCCAAAATGTTTGTAGCAGCCCTGTTTGTAGTGGCTAGAAACTGGAAAATGAATGGATGCCCATCAATTGGAGAATGGCTGGGTAAATTGTGGTATATGAATGTTATGGAATATTATTGCTCTGTAAGGAATGACCAGCAGGATGAATACAGAGAGGCTTGGAGAGACCTACATGGACTGATGCTAAGTGAGATGAGCAGAACCAGGAGATCATTATACACTTCGACAACGATATTGTATGAGGATGTATTCTGATGGAAGTGGATTTCTCTGACAAAGAGACTTAACTGAGTTTCATTGGAGAAATGATGGACAGAAACAGCTACACCCAAAGAAGGAATACTGGGAAAGGAATGTGAACTATTTGCATTTTTGATTTTCTTCCCGAGTTATATTTACCTTCTGAATCCAATTCTCCCTGTGCAACAAGAGAACTGTTCGGTTCTGCAAATATGTATTGTATCTAGGATATACTGCAACATATTTAACATATATAGGACTGCTTGCCATCCTGGGGGGGGGGGGGAGGAGGGAGGAAGGGGAAAAAACGAAACATAAGTGATTGCAAGGGATAATGTCGTGTAAAAATTATCCTGGCATGGATTCTGTCAATACAAAGTTATTATTAAATAAAATAAAATTAAAAAAAAAAGAAAAAAGAAAAAAAAAGAATTATTATAAATTTGAGTCTTCTACATATTTTAGAAATGAGGCCTTTATCAGTTTCTTTGGATGTAAAAATGTTTTTTCTGTTTATTGCTTCCATTCTAATCTTGACTGCATCACTTTTGTTTGTACAAAAACTTTTTAACTTAATATAATCAAAATTACCTATTTTGTGAACGATAATGATTTCTAGTTCTTTTTTGGTCACACATTCCTTCCTTCCCCACGAATCTGAGAGGTACACTATCCTATGTTCTTCTAATTTGTTGATAATATCATTCTTTATGTCTCAATCATGAAACAATTTTGACCTTATCTTGGTGTATGGTGTTAGATGTGTGTCTCTGCCTACTTTCTGCCATACTAGTTTCTAATTTTCCCAGCAGTTTTTGTCAAATAGTGAATTCTTATCCCAAAAGATGGGAATTTTACATTTGTCAAATACTAGATTGGTATAGTTATTGACTATTTTGTTTTTTCAACCTAACTTGATCAACTTCTTTATTTCTTAGCCAGTACCAAATGGTTTTGATGACTGCTGCTTTATAATATAGTTATAGATCTGGTACAGCTAGGCCACCTTTATTTGCTTTTCTCTTCATTATTCCTTTTAAATTCTTGACCTTTTGTTCTTCCAGATAATTTTATTGTTATTTTCCTAGGTTAGTAAAATAGTTACTTGGGAGTTGGATTGGTATAGCACTAAATAAATATATATTTGTTTAGGTATTGACATCTTTATTATATTTGCTTAACCTATTCAAAAGCACTTGATATTTTCCTATTTGCTTAGATCTGACTTTATTTTTGTAGAAAGTGTTTTGTAGTTTTGGTTATAGCGTTCCTAACTATGCCTTGGCAGATAGATTCCAAAATATTTTATACTGTCAGTAGTTACTTTAAATGGAATTTCTCTTTGTATCTCTAGCTGTTGGATTTTGTTAGTGATATGTAAGAATGCTGATGATTTATATGGATTTATTTTGTATCCTGCAACTTTGCTAAAGTTGCGGATGATTGCTAATAGCTTTTTAGTAAAATATCTGGGGTTCTCTAAGTATACCATCATATTATCTGCAAAGAGTAATAATTTAGTTTCCTCATTACCTACTCTAATTCCTTTAATCACTTTTTCTTCTCTTATTGCCAAAGCTAGCATTTCTAAAACAATATTGAATAGTAATGGTGATAATGGACAACCTTGTTTCACCCCTGATCTTATTGGGAATGGCTCCAGTTTATCCTCACTAGATATACTGCTTGTTAATGATTTTAAATAGATGCTACTGACTGTTATAAGGAAAATCCCATTTATCTCTGTACTCTCTAGAGTTTTTATTAGGACTGGGTGTTAGATTTTATCAAATTATTTTTCTGCATCTATTGAGATCATTATATGGTTTTTGTTAATTTGGTTATTGATATCATCAATTATGCTAATAGTTTTCATAATATTGAACCAGTTCTGCATTTATGGTATAAATTCTACTTGGTTGTGATGGATTATTCTGGGGATGATTTTCTCTAATTTTTTTGTTAATATTTTATTTAAGATTTTTCATCAATATTCATTGGGGAGATTGTTCTATAATTTTCTTTCTCTCTTTTTGTCCTATCTGGTTTAGGTATCAATATCTATGTCATAAAACAATTTGATAGGAGTCCCTCTTTACCAATTTTTAAAATAGTTTATAAAGTATTGGAGTCAATTCTTCTTTAAATATTTGATATAATTCATATGTAAATCTATCTGGTCTTGGGGATTTTTTCTTAGGGAGTTGATTTATAGCTTGTTCTATTTCTTTTTCTAAAATTTCACTATTTAAGTAATTTATTTCCTCTTCTGTTAATCTGAGTAATCTATATTTTTGTAGGTATTCCTACATTTTGCTTAGGTCATCAAATTTATTGGCATATAGTTAGGCAAAGTAATTCCAAATAATTGCTGTAATTTCCTCTTCATTGGTGGATAGTTTCCCCCTTTCATTTTTGAGACTAAAAGTTTGATTTTCCTTGTAAAGATACTAGATTTATTTCCTGCTTCAGCTTATTTTACAGATGAGGAATTGAGCCAAATTTAAAGTCACTATTAGCAGTCTTTCTATTTCTAGGACTGATACTCTATCCATTGAATTATCTAGCTGCCCATCTGCCCATATATATTTCACAGAAATGCTATTAAATTGTGGATTCCTCTTTGTGAATGTTAGCCCTCCTAGATTCTACCTATTGACTTCCCTGATTTCTTTTAAATCCCAGTTAATATTCCATCTTTTACTGGAAACTTTTTTTAATGTCTTAATTTTAAAGTCAGAACTCTGTTATTATATATATATATATATATATATATATATATATATATATATATATATAGTCTGTATATATTTGTATGTTTATTGTCTCCCTCATTAAATTGTAAGCTGTTGAGGTCAGTGATGAGGGGTATCCCTAGTACTCAGCAAATTGCCTGGCATATAGTAAACACTTAATAATTGTTATTTGACTGTTATTTCCTCTTTTCTGGCAATGTTTGTGCCACAATGTTTTGAACCTTGTTACTCTTGTAGTCTATCAAATAATGTCATTTTCATTTGAATTAAGGGACCACAAATTCATGCCTGCTAACCAAATCTCAGCCTGCCTTTTGTAGTTAAGTGATGTATTATTCTTCCTTTATTTTTTACTTACAGGCTGAAAAAAAAAAAAAAAGGTGGTGGGTCTCATTTGGCCTCATTAGCAAAATTTGCTGCCTTTTGTTCTGCTTCAAATTACTCTTCTTTTCTCTACTCTTATTTGCTAAATTAGTATATCTTGTTTTATAATGTCTTTATCTTCATGAGGCCTATTTTCTGCTTTTATTCTGATTATATTTCTTTCTTTTAATTTATTTTTCTATTCCTTTTAATTTAATTTAAATATTTCGGTAACACATGAATTCATATTCCTTGATTCATAACACAACTATATCAAATCTAAGGACCATGATGTTCCAACATATTTTTAACTATGATTCCTCTTCAGTCTCCAAAGCATGAATTCAGTACACCAAAAAACTATCTATTTCCTTATCAAATTAGCTTAAACTTTTGATCAACTGAATGTCGCAAACATGCAGACAATGCAGTTTTTCTACTTTTTACTGTGAGCATATATTTTGTATATTAACATGTCAAATTCATAATAGTTTGCTGCCCTTTTTTTGGTTTTGTCACATCTAGGAAACTCATCTGCATGATGATTGCTGAGCTCAGCTTAAACAGATGGCAGTCTGGAAATGTGGAATTTTGACAATATTTCTTCTTCTGGAAATTATCCATTGAGATTACAAATGTAAAATATCTGTTCTTTAATGCACCAGCCTTGTGAATCTATTGGAATATAATTAATTTAAAATTTCAATATCTGGATGAAATATATTCCTGTATGCTTAACATGAAGGACTACATCATATAATGGTTTATTTTTCCTTGTAGCAATTGCTAGACACATTGAGTGTCTAGTAGTTGCTTAATAAACACTAGTTTATTTGAATGGAGTTTAACCAGTTATATAAAAGTGAATCTTCTAAAAACAATTCACATTCTAAAGTTTTGCATATTTTTAAACAATGGCAAGAATCATTTTGTTTTGAAGTACAAAAAACAATGCTTTCACAATACTTTCCAGAAATTTTGATTTCATTAAGCATAAAAATGTTTTTAGTTTTTAATTTCTACTATATAGACTGTTAAATAAAATTGACATAGGAAATTATTTTTTAAAAATTGACTTTTGATTTTTTTTTAATATTGGTGAATATATTAATTAAAAAAAAAAAAAAACCTGAATCAAGTCAATTGATTGATTGTTTGCTAATGAGTTGTTTTCAAATGACCTTATTAATTATTTTAAAATTATTTATTTACAACAATTCTTTCTGAGACTGAAATCATAATATTTTAAGCACTTAGCAGTAAAATAACCAACATTATGGGGAAAACATCTCAAAACTATTATTCAGAGATTTTCTTCTGTCTTTTCTTTCACATATAATCTTTGAATTAAGCTGGGTGGGAGGAAGACCTATCTCTTATTGCACCCTTTAGATCCTGTGATCCCAACAGAAACAGGTTTTGTGGTTTAGTTTTGTTTTCATTGTCTTTTTCAGTGCTAGGCACATAAGTAATGCATTATTTAGACTCAGGTTCTTGAGGCTTAGTGAGTTTGGAGACAAAAATCATATTCTGGTGGCAACCCAAAAGGTAAGCACTGATAAACTAGGGTTCCAGATCACAAGTCCAAGGGAGCTTTGGATTTCATCAAGATCTGAGACTATCTCCCCCCCCCCTTTTTTTTATTCTTGTCTTTTTTTTTTACTATCAAAAGACCCTCTATTCTCCAGAACTAAGACCTAATGAGCAAACCATGCCATTAGCTTTGAATAACAACAATCTTTTGTATTTTCTTTCTAGATTTATTCTGCTGCAACTAAACCACGGAAGGGACAGTCTTAATTTAGGCAAACATGGATAAGCTGACATGAAGTTCTGCTATTGTTAATACATTATGCTGATTCTTTATCTAGCAATAAATATAAACTCATGGCTTAGCCCCACTGTGGTGGGGCTATTTTTCACAATAGAGGAGGCCCCAAAACATATGTTTAATTTTTCTCCCCCAAGAGAATTAAAAAAAAAATGTTTTTTGTTATTGTTGTTGTTGTTGTTGTTGTTGTTTTGTTTGTTTTTGTTTTTGTTTTGTTTTATTTTTAACCTGTGTGAGCTCTTTAGTATTTTGGGAGTTAACAGTGGTTGCAACTCTATCCCAAAGACTCTCATAGAGAGATCATGTTTACTTTCCCAAGGCATAAGAGTAGTGGCTATTTGTCTGTTTGTTCTAACTAAATTAATCTGATTGTTAACTGGTCAAATAGAACTGAGGTAAATGGGGCCCCTAAAATTGAGAAAAACAATTCAATGGGGGCTGATTGGCCAGACCCAATTGGAAAAGATGGCCCAAATCTTTTTTTTTTTTTTATGTTGCATTTTTAATTTGTTAAATCTTTCTCAATTACATTTTTAATTTTTTAAAATAATTGTAACTTTTTATTGACAGAACATATACATGGGTAATTTTTTTACAACATTATCCCTTGCACTCATTTCTATTCCGATTTTTCCCTTCCCTCCCTCCACCCCTTCCCCTAGATGGCAAGCAATCTTATATATGTTAAATATGTTATAGTATATCCTAGATATAATATATGTGTGCAGAACCAAACAGTTCTCTTATTGCACAGGAAGAATTGGATTCAGAAAGTATAAATAACCTGAGAAGAAAAACAAAAATGCAAACAGTTTACATTCATTTCCCAGTGTTCCTTCTCTGGGTGTAACTGATTCTGTCTATCATTGATCATTTGGAATTGAATTAGATCTTCTCTTTGTGTAAGATATCTATTTCCATCGGAATTGATCCTCATATAGTATTGTTGTTGAAGTGTATTAATGATCTCCTGGTTCTGCTCATTTCACTCAGCATCACTTCATATAAATCTCTCCAAGTCTCTCTGTATTCATCCTACTGGTTATTTATTACAGAACAATAATATTCCAATACATTCATATACTACAATTTACCCAACCACTCTCCAATTGATGGGCATCCAATCATTTTCCAGTTTCTAGCCACTACAAACAGGGCTGCCACAAACATTTTGGCACATACAGGTCCCTTTCTCTTCTTTAATATTTCCCTGGGATATAAGCCTAGTGGTAGTACTGCTGGATGAAAAGGTATGCACAGTTTGATAATTTTTGGGGCATAATTCCAGATTGTTCTCCAGAATGGTTGGATTCCTTCACAACTCCACCAACAATAGATTGCCCAAATCTTTCTGCTCAAACCACCTAACTGGTACGACGAAACCTTTGAGAGCAGTGAAATGTAACGTGCCTTACCTTCAGGTAGGTTTCAATAAAGTCACTGTTCTAAGTTTGACTCCATTCTAGCTTTATTTTCTTTTTTTAATTCTATTTTTAAATTTTTCATTTTTGAATTCTTTCCCTCTAATCTCTTCCTCCCTTATCCATGAAAAAAAGAAGAAAAATAAAACCAGTTATAACTGTCTTGTCAAGCAAAACAAATTCCCACACTAGCCATGGTTTAAAAAAAAAGCAAAAAAGCTTCTATATGGATGCTGAATCCATCACATCTCTACATTGTTGAATAGCCTGCTATATTAAAAGTCTCTTGGAATTGATTGTGATTGATCTTAAGTCTGTCAGAATTATTTTTCTATGTCTCTTCATTTCTCATTTAGTGGTATTATTTGGGACTTTTATGAATCCTATCTATATGTTCCTCTGAGTCAGATACCTTCCTTTCTTTGTCCACATTTTCAGTTTTCGTTTGTGTGTTTTCTTTCTCCATTAGATTGAAAACTCCTTGAGGGCAGAGACAGTCTTTCTTTTTTGTATTTGTATTTTTAGTGCTTAGCAGAGTGTTTAGCATGCAATAAATGCTTAATACATGTCTACTGACTATTGATTATTGAATTGGTCTCCTAGTTTTCTCATTGGAAAGTTCCTTCACTTTGCATCAGATGTTCATTAAATCTTCTATGATTTCTCTAAAACCATCCACTTTATCTTATCTTGAAGCACAAGAGTTTTCTAAAATTTTCATAATCTATAACATGGCCAACAATTGCCAAACTGATGGGTATTCTCACATTTTCCAATTTTTCTACCACTATGGGGTAAAAAGAAAAAGATAAAATGAATAAAGTGTTCTCTTCATCTATAAATTTTCTGGGACAGAGACTTAATAAGAGTATCATTTTTTCAAATGTTATACAGATATATAATTCCAAAATGTTTTCCAGACAGCTATATCAATTCACCTCTCACTAGTACAATATCTGTGTATGTGTTTTCCTACAACTCTTTCATATACCTCAGCGTTGTTTGATATGCATTTCTTTAATTATTAGTGATTTAGAACAGTTTTTTTTAATGTGGCTGTAGAAAATTTAATTTTTTTTCCCTTTGAAAACTGTCTATTCTCCTCCTCAATTTGTAACTGCACTTGTTTTATAAATATGGCTCAGTTGTCTATATAACTTGGAAATGAGAATTTTTTCAGAACTTGCTTCAAGGATTTCTCCCCCTCACTTTCCCACTTCTCTTTTAAGTTTAATAATATTGGTTTTGTTTGTGTAAATTTTTTAAAAATTTATGTAACCAAAATTGTTCATATTGCTTCCTATGAACTAATTACCTAACTCTGCATTGGTCATCAACTCCATTCATAGATCTAACATATTTTCTTCTATTCTCTGTATTGTTTTTGATGCCAACTTTTTTATCTAAATGATATACCCATTTAAACCTTGTCTTAGTATAATGTGTGAAATGTTTTTCCCCCCTAGTTTCTGCAAGACTGTTTTCCAATTATCCCCACAATTTTTGTCAAATAGATAGACTTGCCTTACCTGATGGGATATTTGGGTTTATCAATTTACACCATTGAGTTCATCTCATTTCTTAAATCTATATTTCCTGGATAATTGAATGTTAGGATACTGGCCTATATGTTCCCTGAAATTGTCATTGCATTCAATTTTTTTAGCTTAAGTAATCCTTTAGATGATTTCAGAAATAGAAAATACTTACATGAATTTATACTATGTTAACATTATGCTAAGGTTGTAGTTCATAAAAACAATGAGAAAATTATGTGTTGGTCAACTCTGATGGACTTGGCTCTTTTCAACAATGAGGTGATTCCGGGCAGTTCCAACAGACTTGTGATGGAGAGGGTCATCTGCATCCAGAGAAAGGACTGTGGGAACTGATTCTGGAACACAATTTTGATTTTTGTTGTTGTTGTTTGCTTGCTTGTTTTTTCTTTCTTTCTCAGTTTTTCCTTTTTTGATCTTATTTTTCTTGTGCAGCAAGATAAATGTAGAAATATGTTTACAAGAATTGCACATGTTTAACCACGGGGAAGTGAGCAGGTTGGGAGGGAGGGAAAAAATATGGCACACAAGGTTTTGCAAGGGTAAATATTGAAAATTATCTTTGCATATACTTTGAAAAATAAAAAAAGCTGTTTTTTTTTTTAGAAAAAGCAAATGAAAGCTCTATCATAGGGACTAAAGCTGTAATAAATAAACAGGAAAAATGTAATCCTTTAGTCCTAAAACATAAAAGCAGTATTCTAGTTCTTAAAAATGATGAAGGTAATGAGGAGGATAGCAACAATGAAAATAATGCTAAATAACTCTTATAGTTTAACATTAATAAAGCACTGTTTTGTATTTTCTCACATAATCCCGTCATCTACTGAGTTCTATGTTTTGTTTTTCTAACTAGAGTGTAATTCTTTGACTTCAGATACCCTTAATTCTTTTTGTTCCCTATATTCCCTATTTCATAACAAAATTATAATCCAAAAACCTGGATTTGTATCATCAGCTGTACTATTTACTACCTGCATCTCAAGCAAGTCCCCAACCTTCTTAAAGGGTCCCAGTTTTATCTATGAAAAGATAAGGTTGTACACAGAATTATGCTGGAGCCAGCTCAACCAGGTTAGAAACATTTGTAAAAAAAAATAAAATAAAATTTTATATATATATATAACATTTGTATATAAACATTTGTAACTTAGAAATAAATGAAGATTATAAATTAGGGATTAATTAGTTGTTTTACTGATTGTCTAGACTTTAAGTGATAGAAAGATGTTAATTATGCAGTTTAAACCACAAAATATATCATAGGCACATTTTTCCCAAGGAGATCTAATTATTAAAAAGTTATCAACATATCTTGGCTTAGTTTTACAAGACACTCTCCAGAATTTCTTTTAAGCCTAAAATTTATGAGCTTAAGGTAATCAAGAAACATGTTAACTAATTCAGAGATAACATTGCTTTGATGAAAGCATGGTAGATTCAGACTCAGAGAAACTACATTTGATTCACTTCTCTCCTTTTCAAATACTTTGCAGATTCCTGGGCAAGTTGTATACTCCCAATTTTCCTTATCTATTGGGTGAATTAGAGAATTAGGACAGCAAGTGGTTAATTGTAATAAGTGAACCACATTGACTCCATCTTATGACTCATCTAGAATTAGCTTTTTTTCTTCCTATTCAATTATGGGTCTAGTCCAAAGTCTATCTTCTTTATTCACTTGTGGGAATTGTGAGAAAACCTTTCTACATTGTTTGAACCTAGACCTTTTGGATGGGGAGTTATTTTTACCTGCTGTTGACTTATTGGTGTCAACTAATAAGGACATATATTAGTATGAACAGAGACCCAGTCAGACCCAAAGATTGACTGAGAAAGTTTTCTCACAATTGCCCATTTCAAGTACCCTATATCTCTTCTTTGTAAATTGGTTTTGTGTTGATAAATCACATATTGTTTCTATTTTCCTTTGATGTTTACAGATGCATGAGGGAATATAGGATATCTCTATAATTGACAATATTAAAATGTAATAATATTGATCTTCTTGTATTTTTATTTCTTTTGTTAAGTATTTAAAAATTACTTTTTAATCTTGTTTAGGCATATTCAGGAGTCTTGAGGGCCACATACAGGTGACATTTTTGGATTAAATCATCTCTAAAGATTCTTTCATGATGCTATAAATGTTAAGTGTGAGTCTTGACCTTTACATTTAGTTTAATAGCTGAGCCCAAGTCATTTAATCTGACTCTAGTTTCTTTATTTGCAAAATAGGATAAAAATACATGCACTATTTGCCACAGAGAATTGTGCAAGGTGGTTAGCTAGGTAGCACAACAAATAGAATACCAAAGCTGAAATAAGGAAAACAAATATAGCCTCAAACACTTAATAGCTATTTGACCTTGTTCAAGTCACTTAACCTTGTTTGCCCCAGTGTCTTTATCTGTAAAATGAGATGGAGAAGGAAAAGGTAAAACATTTCAATATCTTTGCCAATACAATCTCACAAAGGGTCACAGTCAGACATGACTGAAAAAAGTATTAAAGAACAACAACAAAATCATTCAAGGAAAATAATCACCTATATGTATGTGAATATTTATCATTACCTATTGGTTCATTCTTGGAACTCTTAGAAGTTTTATATTCTAATTATGCAATCTAAAATAAAAGGACATATCAGCACACATTTAACATTTTTTACCTCAAAAGAGAAAATTTGTCATTTTATTCGCATCTTCTTTCAAAATATACAAATAAAATGATTGTATAGTTAATTTCTTTACTAAGAAAATAACATCACATTACATATGTAGTCTTATTCTTTTTATAAATGATAGTGTAATATAGGACTAAAAGCAAAAAACCAAGCAAATCCTTGAACTATTTTGGGCTTTCAATTCTTGTCAAATGAGGATATTTTACCCATGCATATGTACACACACACACAAGTATACAAAAATGCTATAATTTTATATTCAAAACTCTCCATCTATCATCTATCTACCTATCTATATGAATATATGATGAGGTCAAGGTACCAATATGTACTTTGAAATACACAAGTGATAAATCCACAATAGCCATTCTCTTTGACCAAAGGAAGATTTATTTAGGAGAGAGTTAAAATAGAAGGCAAAATAGGCATCAGAAAGGGCAAATCTGAAATAAAGCAATAGGGTTACAAAGAAAAGGAATTTGGAAGAATCCATTAAAAAAATATGTCATGAAACCTAAGCATGCAATTGATTGCCAGGATAGATCCATAGAGGAATTTAGCAGACTCATCATAGTTAGCTAGAGTAAGTAGAAAAGCATCATTAAAAGGAAGACATTATGAGAGAGACAAAGAGCACATCATAGTGATCTTAGTCCTGAAAAGAACTTAACAAAGATCTTTATCATAAGCATGTTTTCTTTAGAAAAAGGATAGTTTTGTGGGCTTCTCAGGGGAAAAAAGGGAAGTAAAGATGGGAACTCAGAGGAAGGGGTGAAAGAAATAGAAAGTACCAGAGATTTCAAAGGAAATCCCTTTGATCAAGGAGCCAGGTAAAATGTACCTGGCCCACGGGGTCTTAGACCTTTCTAAAATATGCTAGTCATTACTCAAAGGTTGTTTAAAGATGCACAAAGGTTTGAGGGATAGACAAAAGAATTCCTTTATCACAATCACAAAAGAGTTCTCACAATCACTCTAAACAAACAGAATAGTCTTGGAATTGATTCTATAGGATAATAGTTAGTTGGGTTTCTTCCTGACAATGGAACACACATACACACACACACACACACACACACACACACACTCACACACACACACACACACACACACCCCTAAACTCAATCAGGGACTAAGGGAACTTCATAACGGCCTGCTCTACAAAATTCAATTCTTCATTATTAACTCTTTTCATGTGTTAACATTTCAAATAGATTGTATATTTTTTTAGGTATATAGACATTTTTGATTCTTACTTTATATTGTGCATAGATTGTTAAGATTGTATCCTGGGTAAATAGCAGAGATTTATCAAAACTTTTGCTTTTGCTCCTTTCACAAAAAAACAAAAAACAAAAAACAAACAAACAAAAATGAAGAAGAGTCTAAACACAGAATGCATTCTGATAACTTTAAAAAATCAAAATCTAAACAACTCTGCAATGTTTAATTATATAATATAATAATATAATTTCAGAGATGAAATATAATTTACTTTGCTGTTCTCCTACACTTTTGCTTTGAAAATTCATAATCTTGTATATGTTTGGCTAACCTATTTTTTCCAATATCTAAATTTTCTCATTTTCCTTTAATTGAAAAGATATGATGTGTGTAGGAACAATAGTGGAAGGTGCTTAATATATATTTTTGATGGATCAGTGAGTTGTAGGAAGAGCTATAAGAGACTTTCAAATTGACTTTGAATACCCAGCTTCATATCTCTTAGTTATCACTTTCTTTATCTCTAAGGTGAGGACAGTTGACTATAGTCTAAGGTTTCTTTCGATATTTGTAAACTATTCTCTGACCCTGAAAACAGAAATTGAAGGGCAGAAAGACATTTTTATTCATGTTTTTTTTTTTTTTCCTGGTTGAAATGTTTGCTTGTCATCGCATAGACATGGAAAGAGAATGATTTTAAGAAAGGAGACATTAGGTATTTGAAAACTTTTCTTTGTCTGTTCTAATTTGCAATGGTCATGTCCTATGCTATTATAAAATGGCCCATACTCGGAAGGTGAAAGTATGATTTTCTCTTCTTTCATAAAACTGTCAAAATGTTGTCAAGCTTACTTCAAGGAAGTAATTTCCCTACATCTCCAGTCAACAATATAGAATTTGCTGCTCAGGGAACATGTATTGCCTTTGATTAAAACTTAAGAATTTTGCAAGTATATTCTAGGAAAAGAACAAACTAAAAAGTAGAAAGATGTGTCAGAGGCCATTAGGGAAATGCAAAGAGAGAGTGAAACTAACAAGTCTAAAACTCATTCATGTGGGGAATAAAGAAACTTGGAAGTAGAGGGTAAAGAGAACTTCAGAATTGGGAAGAATTCTAAAGTTTTACTATTTCATTCCCCTCTTTTACAAAGGAGAATTGTTGAGTGACTAGGCCCTAGCTAAAGATAGCCAGTCCTTAGGCATCCTTACATCCATTTCAATGCTCTTTCTTCCTTCTTTTGGGCTTTTCCCCCTCTCCTTCCATTATTACCAACACACACACAAAATCCTTTTTTTTTTTTCCCCTATGTATCCATATTTGTATAAATATAGGGTATCCTCATTTGTTCTTTGGTACTGAGAGGTAATGATCTGACAGAATTCACTCTGCTTTTCAGTTTAGAGGTGAGACTTAGACCTAGATCTCTCAGACTCCAAGATTTAGTTCTATCCATTAGGCCACATAAGTTCTCACCTCAAAAAGAATTAACTCAAATTGAAGAAAAAATAATAAAATCTTTTAGTGAAATGTACGCTGAGGTTGTGAGATGACCCTCTTTGTGGACTATATTATCTCAGAAATTATAATACACAATACTATTTTAGAGGTGATATTGACCAAGGAAATATATGAATATACATAATAACAAGCTGTGTGATTACAGTCAGAGAATCAATGAATCTCAGAGTTGGTAGGACCTCTAAAATCACCCATTCCAAGTCTTATATGAAAACATTTTCTCTCTAACATTCCTAGCAAATGCTCCTCCAGTCTTCGTTTGAAGATTGTGAGGGAGAACATGTCATTTCTGTATTCTATTGTTATTCAAACATATAAGAAAGACTACAAAGGAGAAAAGAAAGATTACTGGCCAGTATTACATTTTTAATTCTTTAAAATCACAGAAAAATTTTCCAATATGTAGAGCTATTTAATAAGTTTGCTTAAAAACTTTTATATTAACTTTATGTTTAAATGATATTATAAAAATATGTATTGCATTATGGAATCTTCATTGCTCATAAAGTGAACTTGTTATGGTTATTGGATATTTTATCTTACAATGATTTTAATATGAACTTCACCTTATTTTTTTTTTTTCCTCTCCAAAATTAAGTAGACAAATACTGACTGGACTATGCAAGAATTATTGATTTATTGATTGGTAGATTTTCCTACCTTCTCATTAATTCAGCTTGGTTCTTGATCTGAGTTTTCCACCAGAGATTACATCCTGCCACCATTCTGGCTACCAACTGGCATATTGCCACATGATATGATGGGGTCAAGTGAGACTACACAATGTTCTCTCCCTGAATGAATTATTGCAATCTCCTGTACTGTGCTTAGGAGCTGGGAAGTTTGCTTGTCAGGTGGTCAAACACTTAAAAAAAAAAAGGTGGTAAATTCATTTTACACAGCTAGAGTTTGTATTATCAATAGAATTTCACTTTAGTGAAGAAAGCTGTTTTTATTCCTGCTTAGAGATGCATGATTTGAACATATTCCCTTTCATTATTTATAAAATTGGATTACATTTCTAGTTGTTGCCATAGCATTGAGATGGAGTCATTCAGGTGTTCTTTCCTCCTTCAATAGTTCTATCATTGTTAAGAGTAGAAAGTCAGAATAGAATTCTGGTTTCATTGCAAGCATTTTATTATTAATTAAAATGTGTCCTTCATTCTTTTAAAGATTAATTAAAATTCATGAGGTGAAAACAATTATTCTGCTAGAGATGTTTTCCTACAAAACAGAAATATTTGTTGACCCAAGAAGAGAACAGCAAAGCTATTTAGTAAATTAATAACACATATAATCCCACATTTCCTGGATTTCAGGGGAATTTTGAATACTGTAGTATTTCAACAGCTCTTCTCTTTGTATTTCCTTAACGAATTGTCTTAGTGAACATATACTTGATAAAGTCCTGGCTGAGGTTAGCAAAGAAGGAATGATGGAATTGTTCCCTGGAACAGGCAGGGAAAGAAGATCTGATAGGAATCACTTTAGCTTCTTGGTTCCACTCTCTGTGGAGATGCCTGTAGTCAGAATTTCAAGTTTTTTCAAACCCCTGCGACCCATGCTCAGCAGAGGTAGTGAACAACCTTACCTTGTTAGGTTCTGCCACAAATCCCAGTCATGTCCCTAAAGTTACATTTCCCCTATAAATTTATCCAAGTCTCATGTCATTTTGATCAATTCTTCCTGTGCAAAGCAACAACAGTATTCTGTCTTGTAAGGTATTTCCCTTCCCCCTTCTTCCATGCTCCATAGTATTTCTATTCTCACCCCATTATGCCTCATGATATGTTTCTCCTTATAGCTAACTCTTACATGGTGCAGCTTGCTAAGGATGTGTTCCAACACTCATGAAGGGTTCCCTTTCTCCTGGCTAATTGTGAGTTTCACTAGAGAACTTTTCTTTTCCATCACTATTTTCTGATAATTAGTAATCATATTTACCATTCATAGTGTTTATTGTATCTTTTTTTCATTTTGTCTGTAATCTTCTCTCCTAAATAAACCTATCTTTTGCCAAAGAGAATGACCATTGCAATTCTTCACATAACTGAATCCCAACATCTGGTACTTACAGAGCACTCTGTTTGGTACATCACATAGAGTTTTCAAATAAAGGGTTGACTAAGGTAATGAGATCAGCAAGCATGAACCATCTGTTAAAAAGCAGGGGTGTGATGGAAATTGTGTATGTGTATGAGAAGAAAAAAGCAGAATTATAACCATCCACATCAGTAAGCTTACTGGAGAGTTTCAGAAATTCTAGTTAGAATTAAATATTCTAAAGGCAGAACTAATTAGGTATTCTAACATCTATTTCAACTAACTTTCCTCTTTAAGTGTTTTCATATTTCTCCAAAAAATTTTGTTTTAGAAATTCCAAACCTTAATTTTACCATCATAAAGCCTTTGAAATTATTCAAGAGACCTCATCTTTGTAGGGTTTTCTTCAATGATGCTTTAATTTTTCCAACTTATTGGTGATTTTTTTCTCTGAAATTTTCTATAATTATTTATCTGGATGCATGAAGAATTCAAACTTATTAAATATAGCAACCTTTTCTTTTCTTTTTTCTTTCTTTTTGCCTTTGTAGTTCTTAAGCCTCACTTAGGGCTTTGTTTAATAAATGCTTATTTAATTGATCCCCAAGATTCCTTCCAACATTTCAACTCCATGGCTCTGTTTCTTAGATATGTGTATCTCTGACCAAAATAAGAATTCTGGTCTGCTTGTCAGTTATTTCCCTATAGTGAAGATGGATGAAGCAGTTCCTAATTTCCCATAAGATCATCTACTTCCCTTCACTGTTCCCCTAGAGTAACTTTCCAATTTTTTAAAAATTTAGTTTGATTTCCTAAATAGACATTTCCACTGGGAAAAAGTGTGCTGACCAGACAACAATGTATATGCTGGTTGGCTTGACAGGTACATTTCTCAGTAAACCAGTCCCTCAGCAGATGGTTACACATTGGGTATACTGATAAAATCAAATTTGTGAAAGATTTGACTAGGGATGAACTTTAGGTGGCTGACAAAGAACACCAACCTAGTGAAAGCTGTATTTATGAGAAAACTCTTGGGTTTAAATTTCTAACTTTAAAGGCATATTTTTCACATTTCCTTTTATAATTTTAAGAAATGAAACTTATTTTGATCCATTTTTAGATTATTTTAGATAGTTTTAGTGTTTTCCATCTATATCTATAGCTTTATCTATATCCATTTATATTAACATAATCATTCTTTGGAAGAACATGTGTAAAAAGTTAATGAAATATATTATACCATAAGATTAAATGAGAAATAAAAGGAAAATAAGAAGAACAGATGCAGAATAACACAACCAGAATCAGTATAAAAATGTCAATAGACATTTGTTAAGTATTTGCTATATGCCAAGTATTGTGCTTTTGTGCTAGAGATTAATGTTCTCTCTTCTCTGTCTCTGTCTCTGTCTCTCTCTCTCTCTGTCTGTCATATGTCCCTCTGTCTTTCTCATCTATCACTATGCCCATCTATGTGTTTGTATCTATGTATATATTTATATGTATACCACAGAGATGAAGTGAAAAATGAGTATTACAGTAATGACAATGAAAAAGATTAAATTGATACTGTATAAATATAATAATTTCTCTTAGCCCCATAAAATTGATAAAGAAGCAGTTCTCTCTCTCTCTCTCTCTCTCACCCTCCCTCTCTCTTGCTCTCTCTCTTGCTCTCACTCTTTTTCTCTTTCTCTCAGTGTAAATGTCAAAGGGAATAAAAAGTTGAATGCTGTCAAATGCAGTCACTGTGACTTGATTTTACTTAACTGTTTTTCTTTGTCACAAGGAGAGATTCACTGGGGGAGGTAAAGAAAGGTTCACTGGGGAAAATAGAAGTTATATCAGGAAATAACTTTCATATAAAAAGGTAGTAATAAAGCAAATTAAAAGTTAAGAGAAACAGCACATCAAAAAAGAGATTACCAGAATAACTTATCTGAGAATTTCTTCATTTTCAGTAACATCTGGACTAATGATAAAATTACCCAAATCAACAGTGAACCACAAAAATGTCAATTATTTGTAATTAAATCCCCATCTTAATGATATGAAACTTCATTGCAATGTTACAGATATCCAGTCCAATAACTCTCTTGATACCCTTCTATCTGCTCAATCTTTATCCCCTACTCACCCAAACAGGATTAATCTGGTTGCTATGCTTTGGACTGGCAATTCCTTTGCATCTGGGATGACCCAGATGATCTCACAACCTACCCTCTTAACTCTCCCCTTGCCCTCAGGTTCCAGGCTTCATGCCTATAACTATCCATTCATCTCTTGGTATATCTGTTTAATCCAACATCCCCCTCTGCCTTACTCCACATTTAAAATAGTGCCAGGTGTTTGGGTTTGCTTTGACTTTTGATTACATAATGTGACTCGATTCTGTTCAGCTTAGTCCAAAACCCAGAAAGAGCACCTTTGACCTAAGATTTCCTCTTACCTTCTATGCAACACATTATTGTTTAAAAGGGAACATAGTCAAAATAGCTACCATAGAAGTTTTAAACTTTATATTTTGCAAAATGCATCACATTTATTATATCATTCGTGAAGCAGATGCTATTATTATCTTGCTTTGTGATTTGCTTGGAGTTACAAAGTTCCTAAGCATCTAAGACAGTATTTTAACACAGTTCAAATATGTGTATGTGTATATATACATAAATATAGAATCCCAACACCGACTTTAATATCCTATCTAGCTATTTCTATTTAGGTGAGCTAGGTGGAACAGTGGATATATTACAAGACCTGAACTAAGAAGACTTCTCTTCCTGAGTTCAAATCTGGTCTCAGATATTTACTGGCTGTATATCTCTAGGCAAATCATTTAACCAGGTTTGCCTCAGTTTTCTCCTCTGTAGAAGGACCTGAGACATAAAATGGCAACTAGCCCCCCCCTCCATTTTTTATTATTGTAGCTTTTTATTTACAAAACATATCATGTGTAATTTTTCAACATTGACCTTGGCGAAACCTTCTGTTCCAATTTTTCCCCTTCTTTCTCCCACCCCCTTCCCTAGATGGCAGGTAGTCCCATACATGTTAAATATGTTAAAATATATGTAAAATCCAATATATGAATACATCTCTATACAGTTATCTTGCTATACAAGAAAAATCAGATCTGGAAAGAAAGAAAAAAAAAAAACCTGAGAAGGAAAACAAAAATGCAAGCAACAATAACAGAAAGAATGGAAATGCTATGTTGTGGTCCACACTCATTTCCCATAGTTCTCTCTCTAGGCATAGCTGATTCTCTTTGTTACTGAACTATTGTAACTGGTTAGAGTACAACCCCATATTTTTACCGAGAAAACCCCAAGTTGTATCATAGAGAGCTAGATAGGACAAATGATCCAACAACAAAAATCTAGCTATCTAGGGGCCAAAGAACTTTTGTCCTGTAGCTCTGCTTCACTTAGCTCCTGGCTCTCCCTGTCTCCATAAGCTAGGGATATCTCAATTATTTTTCTCATAAGGAACTTATTATCACTTGCCACAATAACATTGTTTTACCTAAAGTTTTCATTAATAGCTTTACGTATACTATTATTAATAGATGTAAAGCCCCTATAACCACTGAATATACCTTAAATTTATAATTTGTTTCTAAACATATGAATTGTCTTGCCTGTTAGAGTGTAAACTGTTTTAAGGCAAGGCCCCTTTTTGCCTTTGAATTCCCAGTGCTTTGCATAGTCCTTCTCTGAAAATTAACTTCTTAATAAGTGTTTGTTGATTGGTTAGTCCCTAATAGCATTTACCAGTACTCTCACCACTCAGGATGGTAGATTGCTTCAGATATTTTTTTCCCAACAGGTACAAATCTCCCTTTCCCCCTTAATTTATTGAATATACAACATGGTCATTGCATGTAAGTTACTATACCATTTAATTGAGAAGTAGCAGAAAAACTTGTTATAAAACTGTAATGGTGAAATTTATTAAAGATATAAGATTGGTCATACAATAAGCCTAGTTTAATTCTTTTATTTTAGCTTGGAATCATCTTTCTTTCTTCACCTTTTTTTCCTCCTTTACTATCTTGTTCTCCTCTTAACTTAATAAAGAAGGGATTAGGATATAGTTGAGTCATAGCATTCCAACTTGTCGATCAATAAAAAGATTGCACTGAAAGACTAGTTCATCAAAGGCCTCAAGCCCTGTTTGGAATAGTTGTTTAATATTTCAAAGTTTGTGGTAAAGGACCAGCTCCAACAAGAGAGAGATGAAAACACATCAAATGTAGAATAATTTCTATGTGAATCCTGAACACTTTTCATTCTTTTTTCTAAATGTATTTTATTTTTCTACTGTTTTAGAAACTGGAAGCCGATATTATATTCATGAGTACAGCAAATTAACAAGTAACACCAAATTTAACTTTAGTCTGATTGTAAAATATGGGGATGGGGTAAAGGATTTTGTATTATAAATGACAAATACTTGATTCTCAGTTCCAAATCATATTTAAAAATAGTTTTGTTAAATGTATGTGAAATATTGTGAATATTTCATCAAATATTGGTTAAAATTTAATTGAGAATATTTATGAGTAAAACATCAGTAACAAATTAAGTAGGTACTATATTTAATATACATTTATCTACATACACACATGTATTTACTTATGCATGTATAAGTAAATATATGCAAGTTAATATGTGTTCAGATAAATTATATATGTATCTCTCCGTATGGGTGCATTTGTAGAGAGATGAGGGAGAAATATCTATCACAGTACTGTATCTGAATTAAGGGAAATTTATAATACAAATCTATATGTATTATGTATAGACATTTCTTTCTATATCTGTGTATCTATCTATATCTCTGTCCATCCTTCCTTCTATCTATCTATCTATCTATCTATCTATCTATCTATCTATCTATATTTCAGACAGGCTAATTGTGAACAGTAGACCATTATCCTTCCCCCTAATCCGGAGCCTTCTCCTAATTTATCTGTTTCTGTGAAGGGGCAAAAACACCCTTATGATCACCCAGCCACACCTCCATTATGTTAACCCTTTAGTATTTCTTACATTGCATACTCAAATGAGTAAGAACATGCAAAATTCTTTATAATGCTAAAAGGCTATATAAATAGTAATGTTGTTATTTTTTTTGCAAAGTTTGCCTTCTGAATAAATTTCTCTCTCTCCTTTTTCTTTTTTTTTACATAGACTAGTTCAAGTCTTCATCAATGTTTACAACAATAATTTTCTACTCTACTAATTAATGTTCCTGCTTCAAGCTCCTCCACCTAAGGTTCATACTCCATACAGTTGCCAAATTGACACTCCTACAGCCTAAATCTGAATCAAGCTATTCTCTTCCTCGGGGTTCAAATACTCTATAGACATCCTTTGGAAAGTATCCATTTAATTTTCCCTTGTCTCTTTACTCCTTAGTATATTATGTTGAACATTACAGTGGACTAGTTAAATATCCTAGTTTTGCATAATGTAGATTAGAATGAAATAATAGCATAGGATGACACCAGCTGTCACAACTGTCTCTTATCAACCTAGTGAATGCTGCCATATAAAAGATTTATTTAGAAATATTCAAACTAGATACTTGGCCTAAGTTCAATTTTGCAGTTTGGATTTAGGCATCTTCTGAGTCAGTAGAAATACCAGAGCCTTCCATAGAATTGTTGTCAATAATTGTTGCCTTCCTGAAGCTCTACCTTCAGAGTTGTGCTAACAATGACAAGTCCTATGACCTTAGGCAGTCCCCAATGTCTCTCTCAGCCTCAATTTTCTCATTTACAGAAAGAGAATAATGAGGCTGTCAGGAAACACCTCACAAGGTCATTATAAGATTCAAATATATCAATGGATTTGCAAATGTTGTGAATCCATAAAGCAGCAAGTGAATGTGCGCTATTTTAGCAGATGTACTCTATAGTCAGTAAGAGATGATTATTAAATTTTCAATGTGAGGATTTAAATCTTAAAAAGACAAACAAAAATTGATTTTATTGTTCTGTTGATTCTCTAAACTTAATGATAAAGAAAATATCAATAATTCAGCTTAAAACTTAAAGTATGCCATATATACATTTTTGAAGAGCATATTTCCAAATATTTACCAGCGCACTCCTGGTCATTATGAGTATATCTCAATATCTAGATGATTAAGGATCATTGTCTTCATTGGCCCCAAAGGGATATGTAGTCAATGACATGCTGCCAAGTTGCATACATGATTCCTCACGTATTGTTATGTAACAGCAGGACAGAATTGACTATCTCACTCCTCTAGCAAGGGAAACAAGGAAATCTGTCACAGGATAAACATGTCATGTGTGGAAAAGAAATTCTGAGACACAGCCAGCAACATTGTAAATCAGCACTAGTACTTTATGACTCTTGAAACCAAATGTTCTCTTCTGGTGGATTAAAAAAAAAAAAAAAAAAACATGACTGCACATTCTAAGCCTTATTTTAAACACAACACTGCCCAAAATGTGGTTCAATGACAAATAAAAGTAGAGAGTAGGCCAACAGTTTGAGAGTATTAATAGCAGCAGAAGGAAGATATGAAGTGGAAAAAATATAAGAATATTTCTTGTGCTTTTGGGAATTATCCAAAGAAATGCTAATCTGGAATTAGAAGAATTCTTTCTTTTTTGTCTTTTAATAAATAGAAAACAATTTAGTTCTTTGAATACAAAATGTCCATAAAATAAAATACTATTGAGTCCTGACTAATACCAAATACCTGTATAATTCTCTGACCTCATTTTTCTCAATCCTAACAGCGAGCATGGGCCCAATGACTCACCCTTCTGGTTTCTTGTTATTACCACCTCCTTTTTGCCTGGGTTCCCCATCAGCTAACATGCCACAAAAAGCTGTATTCATTATTTGTTTTATTATTTTTGCTATAGTTTTTTTTTTTTTTTTTGTACTTTCTTTTTGAACTTGTTTCAGGAAACTAGTATCCATTCTTGTTTTTGTTTTTGTTTTTGTTTTTAGTTTTTAACATTTTCTTTTAAATTAGAAACATACAGAAGATTAATTCAAATTTAAAGAATATATACTATAAAACTGTAACTGGCTAGAAACCATTTAGTCTAGAATTTTTCTTTTAGAGAAGAGAAAATTAAGTGTTAGGAGGTGAAATTACATTTAAGATGCCAAAATAAAAAGTAAATAGAAAATTATTAATTTTTGTCTTACAGAAAAAAAAATAAAAACAAAACAGTGAACTAAGTTTTCATCTTTGTTTAAGAAGGAAGGAAATAAGGAAGCAAACAAAAGAAGGAATGAAATAAGCATTTATTACATTCCTATGTGATATTTCTACAATGTTTAACATATATTGGACTACTTACTACTCTCCTAATTAATGTTCCTGCTTCTAAGCTCTTCCCCCTAAGATCCATACTCTTTACAGTTGCCAAATTGAAAGTTCATCTAGGGAAGAAGGTGGGGGAAAGGGAGAAAATTATAATGCAAGATATTTCAAGGGTTAATATTGAAGAATGCATATGTTTTAAAAAATGAAAATAAAAAACTTTAATAAAAAAAAAAAGAAATGAAACAAAAATTCCTATGTGGCAGGTTCTATACTAAACATTTACAAATGTTATTTCATTTCAACCCTGAGGCAGAGATGCTATAATAATCTCAATTTTACACTTGAGGGAACAGAAAAGTTAAATGACCTGACTAAGGTCACACAGTATCTCAGGCTAAATTTGAACTTCTCTTCCCTGTATCAAGGTGTAGTGCTTAATCCAATGAGGTATTAGGTGCTTTCCCCCTTTCCATGAGCTCTTTTAATCAAGTCTTGCTTTTATTTTCAGAGAATCCTTTCCTATTCAGGCTGGCCCAACCCTTTGTTTCCAGCTCAATCACTCTATTCCAGTAGAGGAAAATCTGAATTGTTGGTAAATTCTTTATGTTATCTATACAATTACATCTCTATAATTTCTACCAACTAGTATTGGTTCCACTCTTTTATCAAAATTAAAAAAAAACAGAATAATTACCTAATATAATCATAGATTACAGGTGTAAAGGACAACAGGGATTGTCCTTCCTCCTTCTTTTGATGATTAGAAAATTGAGATATAGATAAATTATGTATTTAATCAACATCATACTGATGGAAAATTTCAGGGCTGAGATTAAAGTTCTCATTTCAAATCTAGCTCACTCTCTACAAAAAGGACTCATACTATTTATAACCAAAAGAAAAAAATGAGATTATCTAATTCAATTACTTACTTTTATAAATTAGTAAATCAGTTCAGAGAGGTTAAATGATTTGTGCAAGTTCATTGTGAGAGGCTGATCCACCATCAACCATTCAGTAACAGAGCCAGAATTCATCCCAGATTCAATTATTCTCAAGTTGTCATGTGCATAATGTACCTTTTGGGGAATCTGGTGAAGCCTGCTGGTCCTTTCTCAAAATAATATTTGTAAATGTATAAAATAAAACACATCAGACTATAAAGAAAATCAATTATATTGCCTTATGACTATCAAAATAATTTAATTACATGTATGTCAAGATAAAAACGGATATATTTATTTCATAGTACTATATAAAATATTTTCCAGTATCTAGGATATTTTTCTTTATTTCATCTCTCAGTGTCTAATATTGTCTATATATCATTATACATAATGATTAGTTTAATGAAAATTCATTGAATAAATGGTGAATTACCTTGATGGTATCATTGCAGAATTGTTCTAGCAAAGGAAGATGGTATTATACTCATGTGAATTATATTAGAACATTTGCTTTGTTTAAGATATATATTCCTTCAAAATTGCACCTTTAGGTTGCTTTTTAAATCATTATGTAAGTAGCACTAACACTGACAATGAGTCTATTAAAGCATTGTAATTGACAATGGAACTTATCCTTCCATATTTCCCTATATTAATAAAAACATATATTATTTTAAAATGGTCCAAAAGATTGTAAAATTAAACGCAGAACATTGAAATAATAACCAAAAGAGTTTACATAGAAAACAGCACTGATTGCTTTGAAATGTTAATTTTCACCAAATGTAGTCTAGTTAATATCTTGTTTGATAGCTTGTTTTAATCAACTTCATCTGTTTTGTTATGAGTATCACCAGCAGATTAAAAAGAAATAATAACAAGATTGAATTGCCAAAGGATATTATGTCAAATAAAAGTAACAAAGAAAATAGTATACAATAACAAAGTAAAGGAGAAAGTGTGGTTGACATATTGGAAAGAGTCTGGACTTAAGAGTAAAAAAACTGGATTCCAGTTCTGGCTCTCTTCCCAAAATAAGCAATCTTGCTTTAAATTTACATATCCCCTTTTTAAAATGATGATGTCTGTTTTTCTACTTGAAAGAGTTGTGACTGAAATAGGATTGCAGCTTCATTTGGTAAGAATTACTAAGAGGTTTTGTTTCTCAAAGAAGTGGGCTTTATTGTTGTAAAAGCAGACATAATCAAATAGCATTAGAGAACTGATTGGTAAGAGGAGATAGCTTTTGAGGGATATTTATAGGAAAATGGTTATCTCCTGAAGGGGAGGAAAGGGGATTTACTCTTCAACCATTGGTTGGGCACTCAATAAGACTTTGAAACTAACAAGGTTCTGCAGGGGTGGGAGCAGAGGGGAATGGGGGGTAGATTTTTAAAACATTTAGCAAGACCCAAGTTTCCTGTACCTGACTGACTGGTCAGCTGCATCCTATTTACCACATCCTAAGTCCACTGCACCTGGATGATTAGGCAACCATATCCTGTTTTTCTATTCCCTGTAGTCAGCTGCCAACAGAGGGCCTATTCCACTGAGAAGATAATGCAAAGTGTTTTACAAATATAATAGGTTACATAAATTCTTCTTTTTTCTATGCATATTTCTCCTCTTTTTCTACTCCTGCATAGAAACTCGCAGATTTAGAACTGGTAGGAATCTTAGTGGTCATCCAGTCTAACTACTTCCTTTTACAGATGAAGAAACTGGAACCAAAAAATTTTAAATGATTTGCTCAACTTAAATGGCAAGTTCAGAATATGAACCTAGCTCTTTTGAATCGCAAATCCACCATTCTTTCCAATATACCACCTTCCCAATTTACACATGAAGAATGGAAGGGCAAAGAGGTAAAAGTTCAAAAAGCAGTTAATAGCATATCTCAGCTACACTTCTGTTTTTCAGATACCTATCCTAGAATATTTGTAGCTACATTGTGCCTCCTTTTACATCAACCACAATATTCTAATATATATTGGAGTATGCTCAAACAAATTTTAGAAAGCAGATTGTTAAACTTCTACTTTGCACATTTATATCTTGGAAATTGTCAAATGTTACTTATTAAAGCTTAATTTATCATTTCGCTAATTTTCTATTCTAAAAAAAACCTGTTAATAATGCAAATTAAACTTAAAAGCAAGGATTGTGCACTTTTGGGGGAGATACCCTTGTCTATACCAAAGTGATGGGGTGAGCAGATCCTGAACCAAAAGTATATAAAGATTATGGTTTAGTATTATGGAGTGTCTCAAAAGAATCTTTAAGCTAAGACCTTCTCCAAATCAAAAGGCACAGATATTTTATGCTGCTAATAGCAGGCTAAATTCATATGTCGTTTTTAGCAAGGAAAAGGGGTAAAGATAAGGCTTTTATAAGGAAAAAGACAATCTAGGGATTGTTATCATAACTTAATTTTCTAATTGGCTATGACGTTTTTGTCAATGCAAATAATTTATTTAAGAATTCAACCCAAAACCTCCTCCTGGGGAGAGGCTGTAATAATGATTCACTCAAAAAAAGACCCAATTAAGATTAAAAGTTCAATATAATCAATGTTCCTCCATAATACTACTACTACTCAGTTCCTAAGTGATTCCTCCCTTGCACCTACAAGTAGTGACTTGGGTTGTCAAATTCTGGCTCTCTCTCCGTAGTACTACTCACTACTACCAAGGGCCTGCCTAGATCAAGGTTATGGGGGGGTCTTCTTTCCTCTACCCCCATCAAAAGGATTATGACACTTCCACTTTTTCTTTTCTTTTTCTCATCAATGGCATCTAAGAAACTGCATGACTAATGTACTGCTGTCATGGTCCTTTTCCAGAAAGGAGGAGAAACAATAACCTCTGTGAGTTATGGGTGTGAGCTCCTACTACTGTAGGAGCTGCACAAAGGAGGTTCACTCCTTCTTTTCTACCTACCTACTTTCCTTTCTTCCTTCCTTCCTTCCTTCCTTCCTTCCTTCCTTCCTTCCTTCCTTCCTTCCTTCCTTCCTTCTTTTTCCCTTCTTTCCATTTAGATGTCCCAGGAGTTTTTACTAAAGTTAGTTCTTGGACTTCCGGTTAAGATGGCGGAGAGGAGGCTCACAGTTGCATAAGCTCCGCGCTTTCTCTCACTATCCACTTCATTACAAGCCTCTGAATCAATGCTTGACTGAAAAAAACCCACAAATAGTTACCAAGAGAAGCCATCCTTGAGATCCGCCAAGAAAGGTCTGTCTTTACTGGAGGGCTGGGGCGGTTTTAGATCGGGCGCAGGCGGCTGGCAGCGGCAGTGAGAGCACGGGAGCAGAGCTGAGAGGGGGTGGGGAGAGATCGCAGCCGTCTCTGCGGGGAGAGCTTCGCTACAGATTTGGAACCTACAGCAAGTCAGCAGCCCAGCAGAGAAGCTAAAAACACCTGGGCTGAAGAATACAACCCCAAACAGCTGGAGTCTCTCAGGACCTGGCCGCCCCCCCCTTCCCCCCCTCAGTGACTCAGCACGCTTTGGGATCTCAGAGCGCAGGCGCAGCACAGTCCTGCTAGGGCCTCACTGCTGCCCCCTGCAGTCTGTAGAGGAAGCTCGATAACATACCCAGCCCCCCCCCAAAGAAAGACTCCAGTTTTTTCTGTTTTTCTTTGGTAGTTTGTCTCTGATTAATAGACAGAATGAGCAAGAAGCTGAAGAGGACTTTAACCCTTGACAGCTTCTACACAGATAGAGAGCAGACTCTAAATCCTGAGGAGACTAAAAACAGGCAGTCCCCAGGTGAATCCCCAAAGGAGGAGATTGTCTGTTCCTCAGCACAGATGAACCTCATAGAAGTGATTAAAAAGGCTCTCACAAGGGAGCTAGAAGAAAAATGGGAAAAGAGCCTGGAGAAAGTTAAAGAGAGAGTGGATAAAGAAGTAAAATCCTTGAAAAATAGGATTAGTGAACTGGAAACAGAAAACAGCTCTCTAAAAAACAAAATTGGTGAAATGGAAAAAAATTCCACAGAACAAAAGAACTCAATTGGACAATTAGAGAAAGATTTTAAAAAAGTGAGTGAAGAGAATACTTCACTGAAAATCAGAATTGAACAAGTGGAATTGAATGACTCGAGAAGACAAGAAGAATCAGTCAAGCAAATCCAAAAAAATCAAACAATGGAGAAAAATGTGAAATACCTTCTGGGAAAGACAACAGACCTGGAAAACAGATCCAGGAAAGACAATCTGAGAATCATTGGACTCCCAGAAAAACATGATGAAAAAAAGAGCCTGGACACTGTCTTCCAGGAAATTATCAAAGAGAACTGCCCAGAAGTCATAGGAACAGAGGAAAAAATAAACATTGAAAGGATTCATCGATCACCCACTGAAAGGGATCCTAAAATCAAAACACCAAGGAATATAGTGGCCAAATGCCAGAACCCTCAGATGAAAGAAAAAATATTGCAAGCGGCTAGAAAAACCCAATTCAAGTATCAAGGAGCCACAATAAGGATCACCCAGGATCTGGCAGCATCCACATTAAAAGATCGAAGGGCCTGGAATATGATATTCCGAAAGGCTAAGGAACTTGGTATGCAACCAAAAATAACTTACCCAGCGAGAATGAGCATCTTTTTCCAGGGAAGAAGATGGACATTCAACGAAGTAAGCGAATTTCATCTATTTCTGATGAAAAAACCAGAACTTAACAAAAAGTTTGATCTACAAATATAGAACTCAAGAGAAATCTAAAAAGGTAAAGATTAATCTTGGGAACTATATTTTGACTATATAGATGTATAAAGAATACATGTATACCTTGTTCTAGAAATTGATGTGGAAAGGACATTGTACCAGAAAAAGGGTAAAGTGGGGGTAGTACATCTCATGAAGAGGCATAGGAAACCTATTATATCTGAGAGAAAGAATGGAGGGGGATGAATATAGTGGGTATCTTACTGCCTTCAGAATTGGCTTTAAGTGAAAAATCTTAAGACATATTCAATCTATGGTGAAACTTCTCCCATCTCATTGAAAAGTGAGAAGGGAAAAGTGGAAAGGGAAGGAATAAGCTAAGCGGAAGGGAATACGGGAACTGGGAGGGAAAGGGGTAAGATAGGGGGAGGAACTCTAAGGCGGGGGGAGGGACACTAAAAAGGGAGGGCTGTGAGAAGCAAGGGGTGCTCACAAGCTTAATACTTGGAAGGGGGGGAAAGGGGAAAGAAGGGAGGAAAGCATAAACCGGGGTTAACAAGATGGCAAGTAATACAGAATTGGTCATTCTAACCATAAACGTGAACGGGGTAAACTCCCCCATAAAGAGGAAGCGGTTAGCAGAATGGATTAAAAGCCAGAATCCTACAATATGTTGTTTACAGGAAACACACCTGAAGCGGGGAGATACATGCAGGTTAAAGGTAAAAGGTTGGAGCAAAATCTACTATGCTTCAGGTGAAGTCAAAAAAGCAGGCGTAGCCATCCTGATCTCAGATCAAGCTAAAGCAAAAATTGATCTAATTAAAAGAGATAAGGAAGGACACTATATCTTGCTAAAGGGTAGCATGGATAATGAAGCACTATCTATATTAAACATATATGCACCAAGTGGGGTAGCATCTAAATTCTTAAAAGAGAAACTAAGAGAGCTGCAGGAAGAAATAGACAGTAAAACTATAATAGTGGGAGATCTTAACCTTGCACTCTCAGAATTAGATAAATCAAACCACAAAATAAATAAGAAAGAAGTCAAAGAGGTAAATAGAATACTAGAAAAGTTAGATATGATAGATCTCTGGAGAAAATGTAATGGAGACAGAAAGGAATACACTTTCTTTTCAGCAGTTCATGGAACCTATACAAAAATTGACCATATATTAGGACATAAAAACCTCAAACTCAAATGCAGTAAGGCAGAAATAATAAATGCATCCTTTTCAGACCACGATGCAATGAAAATTACATTCAACAAAAAAGCAGGGGGAAGTAGACCAAAAAATAATTGGAAACTAAATAATCTCATACTAAAGAATGATTGGGTGAAACAGCAAATCATAGACATAATTAATAACTTCACCCAAGAAAACGATAATAATGAGACATCATACCAAAATGTATGGGATGCAGCCAAAGCGGTAATAAGGGGAAATTTCATATCTCTAGAGGCCTATTTGTATAAAATAGAGAAAGAGAAGGTCAATGAATTGGGTTTGCAATTAAAAATGCTAGAAAAGGAACAAATTAAAAACCCCCAGTCAAACACTAAACTTGAAATTCTAAAAGTAAAAGGTGAGATCAATAAAATTGAAAGTAAAAAAAACTATTGAATTGATTAATAAAACTAAGAGTTGGTTCTATGAAAAAACCAACAAAATAGACAAACCCTTAGTAAATCTGATTAAAAAAAGGAAAGAGGAAAATCAAATTGTTAGTCTTAAAAATGAAAAGGGAGAACTCACCACTAACGAAGAGGAAATTAGAGCAATAATTAGGAGTTACTTTGCCCAACTTTATGCCAATAAATTCGACAACTCAAATGAAATAGAAAAATACCTCCAAAAATACAGCTTGCCCAAACTAACAGAGGAAGAAGTAAATATCCTAAACAGTCCCATCTCAGAAAAAGAAATAGAACAAACTATCAATCAACTCCCTAAGAAAAAATCCCCAGGACCAGATGGATTTACATGTGAATTCTACCAAACATTTAAAGAACAATTAACTCCAATGTTATATAAACTATTTGAAAAAATAGGGATTGAAGGAGTCCTACCAAACTCCTTTTATGACACAGATATGGTACTGATACCTAAACCAGGTAGGCTGAAAACAGAGAAAGAAAATTATAGACCAATCTCCCTAATGAATATTGATGCTAAAATCTTAAATAAAATATTAGCAAAAAGATTACAGAAAATTGTCACCAGGATAATACACTATGACCAAGTAGGATTTATACCAGGAATGCAGGGCTGGTTCAATATTAGGAAAACTATTAGCATAATTGACTATATCAATAACCAAACAAACAAAAACCACATGATCATCTCAATAGATGCAGAAAAAGCATTTGATAAAATCCAACATCCATTCCTAATAAAAACACTTGAGAGCATAGGAATAAATGGACTTTTCCTTAAAATAGTCAGGAGCATATATTTAAAACCATCAGTAAGCATCATATGCAATGGGGAAAAACTGGAACCTTTCCCAGTAAGATCTGGAGTGAAGCAAGGTTGCCCACTATCACCATTATTATTTAATATCATATTAGAAACACTAGCCTCGGCAATAAGAGTCGAGAAAGATATAAAAGGAATTAGAGTAGGCAATGAGGAAACCAAACTATCACTCTTTGCAGATGATATGATGGTATACCTAGAGAACCCCAGAGATTCTACCAAAAAGCTATTGGAAATAATTCATAATTTTAGCAAAGTAGCTGGCTACAAAATAAATCCCCATAAATCCTCAGCATTTTTATACATCACCAACAAAACCCAACAGCAAGAGATACAAAGAGAAATTCCATTCAGAATAACTGTTGATACCATAAAATATTTGGGAATCTATCTACCAAAGGAAAGTCAGGAATTATATGAGCAAAATTATAAAAAAGTCTCCACACAAATAAAGTCAGACTTAAATAATTGGAAAAATATTAAGTGCTCTTGGATCGGCCAAGCGAACATAATAAAGATGACAATACTCCCTAAACTAATCTATTTATTTAGTGCTATACCAATCAGACTTCCAAGAAAATATTTTATTGATCTAGAAAAAATAACAACAAAATTCATATGGAACAATAAAAAGTCGAGAATCTCAAGGGAATTAATGAAAAAAAAATCAAATGAAGGTGGCCTAGCTGTACCTGATCTAAAATTATATTATAAAGCAGCAGTCACCAAAACCATTTGGTATTGGCTAAGAAATAGATTAGTGGATCAGTGGAAAAGGCTAGGCTCACAAGACAGAATAGTCAATTATAGCAATCTAGTGTTTGACAAACCCAAAGCCCCTAACTTCTGGGAAAAGAATTCATTATTTGATAAAAACTGCTGGGATAATTGGAAATTAGTATGGCAGAAATTAGGCATGGACCCACACTTAACACCATATACCAAGATAAGATCAAAATGGGTCTATGACCTAGGCATAAAGAACGAGACTATAAATAAATTAGAGGAACATAGAATAGTTTATCTCTCAGACTTGTGGAGGAGAAAGAAATTTGTGACCAAAGATGAACTAGAGACCATTACTGATCACAGAATAGAAAATTTCGATTACATCAAATTAAAAAGCTTTTGTACAAATAAAACTAATGCAAACAAGATTAGAAGGGAAGCAACAAACTGGGAAAACATTTTCACAGTTAAAGGTTCTGATAAAGGCCTCATTTCCAAAATATATAGAGAACTGACTCAAATTTATAAGAAATCAAGCCATTCTCCAATTGATAAATGGTCAAAGGATATGAACAGACAATTTTCAGAGGATGAGATTGAAACTATTACCACTCATATGAAAGAGTGTTCCAAATCATTATTGATCAGAGAAATGCAAATTAAGACAACTCTGAGATACCACTACACACCTGTCAGATTGGCTAAGATGACAGGAAAAAATAATGATGAATGTTGGAGGGGATGCGGGAAAACTGGGACACTAATGCATTGTTGGTGGAGTTGTGAACGAATCCAACCATTCTGGAGAGCAATCTGGAATTATGCCCAAAAAATTATCAAATTGTGCATACCCTTTGATCCAGCAGTGTTTCTATTGGGCTTATATCCCAAAGAAATACTAAAGAAGGGAAAGGGACCTGTATGTGCCAAAATGTTTGTAGCAGCCCTGTTTGTAGTGGCTAGAAACTGGAAAATGAATGGATGCCCATCAATTGGAGAATGGCTGGGTAAATTGTGGTATATGAATGTTATGGAATATTATTGTTCTGTAAGAAATGACCAGCAGGATGAATACAGAGAGGACTGGCAAGACTTACATGAACTGATGCTAAGTGAAATGAGCAGAACCAGGAGATCATTATACACTTCGACAACAATATTGTATGAGGACATATTTTGATGGAAGTGGATTTCTTTGACAAAGAGACCTGAGTTTCAATTGATAAATGACGGACAAAAGCAGCTACACCCAAAGAAAGAACACTGGGAAACGAATGTAAACTATCTGCATTTTTGTTTTTCTTCCCGGATTATTTATACCTTCTGAATCCAATTCTCCCTACGCAACAAGAGAACTGTTCGGTTCTGCAAACATATATTGTATCTAGGATATACTGCAACATATCCAACATATAAAGGACTGCTTGCCATCTAGGGGAGGGGGTGGAGGGAGGGAGGGGGAAAAAATCGGAACAGAAACGAGTGTCAATATAATGTAATTATTAAATTTAAAAAAAAAAAAAAGGAATCAAAAAAAAAATAAAAAAAAAAATAAAAACTAAAGTTAGTTCTTATTGCAGAAGTTGGAGTTTGGGGGTTATAAAATGTTAATTAGGTTACTATAAGCCTTGATTATTGTGTCATGTGTATTTCACATATTCCATTGATGCACCTGTCTATTTTTAATCAGGACCAAATTGTTTTGATGACTACCTGATAATATCTTATAATACAGGTTTTTTTTTTTTTTTACTGCTAAGCCACCATTTTTGTATTGTCCTTTCATTAATTATCTTTTTTTTTTTTTAAACTTTTTATTGACAGAACCCATGCCAGGGTAATTTTTTACAGCATTATCCCTTGCACTCACTTCTGTTCCGATTTTTCTCCTCCTCCCTCCACCTCCTCCCCCAGATGGCAAGCAGTCCTTTACATGTTAAATAGGTCACAATATATCCTAGATACAATATATATGTGCAGAACTGAACAGTTCTCTTGTTGCACATGGAGAATTGGATTCAGAAAGTATAAATAACCTGGGAAGAAAAACAAAAATGCAAGCAGTTTATATTCATTTCCCCTTGTTCTTTCTTTGGGTGTAGCTTCATTAATTATCTTGATTAATTTTGTTATCTTTTCTAGTACAGTAATATATTTTTTTGGAAATTTGGTATGGCATTGAACAAATAGATTAATTTAGGCAGAATTGTCATTTTTATTATGTTAGCTTGGTCTGTACATGAGTTATTGATATTTTTCCAATTATTTAGAACTAACTTAATTTGTATGTGAAGTGTTTGTAATTGTGTTCATATTGTTCCTGGGTTTGTTTGGGAAGGTAGACAACCAAATGTTTTATTTTGTCTACAGTTATTTTGAATTTCTCTATCTCTTGTTGATGGGCTTTGTCATTAATATATAGAAATGCTGATGATTTGTGTGGGTTTATTTTATATACTGCAACTTTGCTAAAGTTATAAATTGTTTTGAGTATGTTTTTGGATGATTTTTCACATATATCACCATATCATTTGCAAAGAGTAATATTTTTATATTCATATTGCCTATTGTTGGAAGCCGAAGGCCCCTGCCCAGGTGCCTTTCTCATGGCCCTAGCCCAGGTGCCTTTTCCCCACCCCTTGCTGCAACAGAATCGAGCAGGTGGTCAAACAATCCTGAGAACTGCAACCGGGCAAAACGGTCTTGAGAATCAATCTTGAGTTGTCACACACTATGTTCCTGCTCACTGGACCAGCTATAGCCCATGTTCCTTTCCGAGACCACCCTACTTCTCTTTCCCATGCTTTTTCCTATATAAGTTGTATCCTGAGAGCAATAAACTGAGACCTTGGCAACAATCAGCCTCGTCTCCCTCCTCTTTCTCGCCCATTTCTCCTCAGGCTGGATCCCCCCTCGAAGCCCACAGGAGTAACGAGGTCTCTGTGGACGAGACAGCCTAGTCTAATTCCTTTAATTTATTTTTTCCCTCATGGCTAAAGTCAACAATTTTGTATAAACTTGCTTTTTTCATTTTCCTGTTTTGTTGTTTTTGCTTTTGTTCTTTTTTTTTTCTCTAATTTTGGCTCCCTGGCTTTGTATGTGTGCAAAACCTTTTTATTTTATTTTTAAATTTTATATTACTAATATAATGTCATTTTATATCCATTAAATCACTTCATTTTTTATTTGATCATAAACTATTTTCCACAGTCTTGACAGGATTTTTTTATATTCCTTCAAATTACTTATGACATCACTCTATGTTTAAATAATATAACCTTGAGCTTATCTTGATACATATAGTAATTTGTTGCTCTCTACCTTTTTTATACCAGACTATTTTCCCAAAAGTTTCTCTTATATAATGAGCACTTGTCTCTTTCAAGAGAATGTTTGTATTTATCAAATATTAGCCTATTATGCTCATTCCCTTCTGTCTATTCCACACCTAATCCATTGCACTAATCAATCACATGATTTCTTATCCACTGGCTTTTACTAATGATTTTTGCTTTGTAACATAATTTGAAATTTGATACTACTAAACCCTTGTCTTTCACATTTATATTTCATTGATTCATGTGTTATTATCATTTTTTTCTGTAGATAAATTTTTATTACTTTTTTTTACCTTTTTAAATTGTTTTTTGGTAGTTTGGTTGCCTACGATTTGGAAATTCTTATTATTTGTGTATATTTATTTTATATCCTACAAATCTGATTAGTTGTTTATTGTTTCAGTTTTTTTAGTTGATTTTAGTTGATTCTCCATGGTTCTTTAAGTATATAAGTATATAATTATATTGATTTCAAAGAATAATAGTTTTGCTTCCTCAATGTCAGCTTTAATTTTTTCAATTTTTTTTCCTTTTCCTATGCTCTAGGTGGCATTTTAGTATAATATTGAATAATAGTGATGATAACGGGCATCCTTATTTCACCCTAAAATTTATTGGGAGGATTTCTAGTTTGCCCCATTTACAGATAGTTCTTTTGATGGTTTTACATAGATACTAGTTTGCATTTTAAGGGAAACTCTATTGATTTTTATACTTTTTAGTGATTTTTAGTAAGAATAAGTGTTTTGTTTTTGCAAAAGCTCTTTTAATATCTATTGAGATAATCACATGCTTTTGCTGTTTTTGCTATATACGGTCAATTATGCTGATAGTTTTTTTTTCTAATATTGAACCAGCACTGCATTCATGGCATAACTCCCAGCTGGTCATAATTAATGATCGATATGATACATTGGTATAATCTTGCTAATATGTGAATTTTTCATCAATATTCATCAGGAAAATAGGTTTATTGTTTTCTTTCTCTGTTTTTGCTCTCCATAGTTTAGGTATCAGCATTATGTTTGTGTGAAAAAAGGAATCTGGTAGAATTCTTTCTTTGACTATTTTCCCCAATAACCTTTTTAGTACTAGAATTAATTATTCTTAAATATTTGGTAGATTCTCTTGTAAAATTATCTTGTCCTTGTATAATAGCTTGATAACTTGTATAATATCTTTTTCTGAGATATCATTGGCTAATTTAGATAGCTGTATCAGCACATGATCCCCTCTTCTATTTACCTCTGGGTTTAACTAATTGGCTTGAATAAGAAGGATAATATATAAAAGCCTGAATATTGAATTGCTTGTCAAAAGCTTGTCAAAAAGTATTAGAACTAAAAAATTGTTAAATGAACTATGAAGTATATATATGAAAATGAAAAAATAACATTGTTTTTACAAGTAGAAAGAATATTTAATAAGATTGTATATTAATTGATATTTCAAAGCATTATATATGTTATTATATAATATTACACTATATTATATTAATTACTGTGTAATCATATTACATGTCACATAATATATCATATTATATTATATTTTATTGTATCTTATCATATCAAACAAATGCTACATTAATTTGATAAATTATTTTTATGATTTTAGCCATTATCCGTTGATGAAATATTCTACATCTTTTTATTTCAAGATTTTAAAGTTTCATCATTTTGGATACTTTCTTCACTAATGAAAGTAGTGATTCCTATGCAATTTAATAGAAAGTATATAAGGAATTATAATGGCTGAAAAATATAGGTCACTATCTAGTCAACCAACAGATGAACCTCTATGAATTTATATAGACTGGTCAATAGACAATTGAGCACTATACTAGGGTCTTCACAAATGAATTTTTCATTGTTAATACTGACTGATAAAGGAGTTTACTGTGTTGATTCATAGAATAAGAAGCTCAAATGGGTTTAAGATTATTCTGAGTATTAAGGCCTATTTTTTCTGCTTCTGAAAAACTCTGAGACAAAATTTCAAGGTAAGGAAGTAAAATTTCTAGGGTTTAAATGTAGAAGAAATGATTTAAAAAAAGTATTGTTTTTTTTTTTTTATGAGATGACAAAAGTCACATCTAATACTTTACAGTATTTTAAAGTTTAGAAATCCCTTTTGCAAAAATATCTCACTTTATCCTCAAAATATTTCTTGGAGCTATGTGACTAACTACATTTTATAACTGCAGAAATTAAGGCATCTCTATGCCTTAATGATTTATCCAGAGTCACCCAGCCAGTAAATATCAAAGGCAGCTTTTGATCCTATGTCTTTCTTACTGAAGTGCTTTATCAGCTCCACCATCTAGCTGCCATCACATAGGAAGGACTGAAGAGACATCATAGTGCATAATAGCAGGAAAAATTGCTGAAATCTTGAAAGCAATAGAATGTAATGGCTTGTAGTAGCATTTGGGATTTTGAGTCTGAAAACTTCTGTTACAATCATCTCTTTCACTAATTACCTGCATGACTCTGGGCAAGGCTTTTATATTCTCTGCTTATGTTACCTCATTCTTTAAATGAGGAGATTTAATCAAAATTATTTTTTACAGCTTGAAAATCCTATAATTATCAGAGGGATTCATTTTCCCCCATCCCCAGAGACAGTAAGAAAATATGACTAATTTCACTGAGATTTAAAGAATGATACAGTACTAACATGGAAGAAGGATGATGGTTCACCCTAAACTTCCATGTCTGTGTTTCATAGCCTTCTGAAAGTCTGCACCTTGATAGGGATTGAAAGAGAAGAGGTATCTCAGAAATGGTAAGGCAAAAGCTTTATCAAGTCTGTGTGTGGGTAGAATGGTGAACTAGTCCTGTGAGATAGGCAAGCCATAAAAGTCTAACTATCTCCTGTTCCAACTTTCATCCTGCACTCCCATCTTCCCTTCTTTCCAATCTGCTCCCCATCTTAAAATGTGTTTCAGTTACTAGAATTCCTAGTTACAGTTTAGTAAGCAAAACCATGTATAATAAAGTATTAGGAAAAGTGAGTTATATACCCCAAGGGGTAACTCTTGCTTTATTGTATCAGCCACTGAAAAATATGTAATGGCTTGTGAGGAGAAAAATCAAAATTGTTCTATAATGGTTATCTTCTATAAAGAAGGCCAAAGCAACAGTTTTAGACATCTGAATTTTACTGGTATAGAAATGATTCATGTGACTTACCTATACCTACATCTTGCTCATTTATTAGCTTTTTAAGGTCAAAATCTATTTTTTGTATACTCCATAACATTCAGTAGAGTGTAAAGAACACAATAAAAGCTTATTGAGTAAATATTAAAGGGAAATGATCATTTCTGACTCTTTGGACACAAGCAGCATTATGTTTTTGTTTTGTTTTCATCTGAGATACAGGCATAAGAATAAGGTTTCCTTCAGTTGTATTTAAGATTTGTCTTCAAAGGGGACATTTCAAGGCCCTTGAATAGTCTTTAGACTAATTCTCTTGTCATTCGAATTTCTCCACCCACAACCAATTTTCAGAATTGATTAAAGCTATTGTTTGTGAAGTACTCTAGAATTCTGACTCATAAATACTCTTTCTGTGAAAAAAAAATAATCTGGGGATTTCTGCCTATTTCATGTGTTCTTTTCAGGCTCCACTATATTTCTTTGAAATAGCAAGAAGAACTATAGCTAGATGGATATTTCCTTACCTTTAGGAAAAGTTAAAAAAATAAAAATAAATTTTCAAGTTGAAAGAAGATGATAAAATTTCTGAAAATATTGCCTTTAGATCTTATGACAAGACAGCAATGTACAAGACCTAAAATTTATCATTCTTATTCAAGGGGGTTATTTCTTGGTGTGATTAATAGTAAACACACCAACATGCAGCACTTCTTTAGTCAATTAAATTAATTACATTTTAGGGCAAAGGGTTTTTTTGGGGGATGAAGTGATATTCATTTACATTTCTGATCCTCCAATGACTCAAGATACTTAAGGCAGATATTTGTCTTACATTATCTAATGTGAGTTTCATTTTCCTATTTAATAAACCTAAAAAGGAAATAGAAATGACAATGTAATGGGAATTTATTAATGAGAATTTTCTTTATAGACAAACCCAAATCAGCAGGATAAGGTAAGACATTAAGGCAACAGGAGATACTGCTCAATCCTAAAGTAATTTGTGTGCAAAGGTTGATAGGATAAAGCAAAACAGCTAAAGAAAACAATGAATTTGCAACTGAGAAATTCTCTTGTTCCGCATTAGAGATATATATTGAGCTAATGTTCTATGGGACACTAGAATGATTGCTGTATTACATAATTTTTTTAATCTTAAAGGATATGAGTCATTTTAAGAGGGTTTTTATTAAATCAAATCTTTATTTAAATACCTGAAGAATATATTATTTTACTTAATGTGAGTCCTCTCTCAGTAGTAAACATAATAATCTTCTCCAGGTGTCAGTGATTGATGTTCATGAATTCTGGGGACACTTCATCCCATATCTGAAACCATTTCCAGATATACTAAATGATGAAATGTTTAGATTTTTGGTTGTATGGTTCTCAGATGATGGATATACAATTTATTACCAAACTCATACTCATGTAAGAAAAGCATTTCCAAAGTAATGTTATTACATTACATGGATGATATATTGGAATGTGTACCTGAGGAACAAATGTTAGAAGCATGTCTACAAAAGGCCATAGAAACACTAAGACACTACAAATTGCACTCCAGAAAAAATTCAAAGGCATGCTCCTTTTCAATAGTTAGGATATGAAGTATATCCTAAGGTGCTTACAGTACAAAAGTGTTCTTTAAGAACAGAGAAGTTGAACACCTAAAATGCCTTTCAGAAATTGATAGGAGATATCCAATGGATGTGTCCAGTGTTAGGCTTAACTACCTATCAATTGCAACCATTATATGACATTTTAAGGGGAGACATTTTTAACTTTAAACTCACCATACCAACTTACAAAAGAAGCTCAAGAGGCTTTGAGAGAGGTTGAACTGGCTTTATCCCATGTGGTTGAAAAAGACACTGTTGGAAATATCAGTTTTTGCTACAAAGTGGTGCCCACAGCAATCTTTCATCAAGGAGACAGTGTGATAGAGTTGGTAAACCTCCCAGCACAACCAGAACAAAGCCTTACTCCTTACACAGTGCTCATGGTTAGAATTTTATTAAAGGCCATTAAGCGAGCAGTAAAATTATCAGGTACAAGACCTGACAAAATATATACCTTTTATACTAATGCACAAATTAATATGTGCTGTGAAATCATTCCAGAGTGGCAAATTTTATTGGCTACAGCTCCAAATTTTACACATGGGTCTCCATTAAAGATAACCAGACTATTACATAATTGGCAATGGATTCTTGAAGACAAGGTTTCTAAAGTCCCTCTTAAAGGATTACCTATCTTTACAGATGCATCCAAACATAATATTTGTTCTGTATACTCTCGTGACTTAACTATAAAGAGAGTAGTCAGAACTCCTCTTCAATCCACTCAGCAGAATGAATTTTATGCGATCATGCTAGCTCTCGCTTATTACCCAGGAGATATAAATATAATATCTGGTTTGATTTATTCAGTATGTGTATAGTACAAAGAATTGCCACAGCCCAAATAAAATTTGTAGCTTCTAATATTTAACTGTGAATGTGAATAGGATGAAGTTTTCCATAAAACAGAAATGGCTTGCAGACTGGGTTAAAAACCAGAATCCTACAATATAGAGTGTTCATACAAAGTAAAGATAAAAGACTGCAGAAGAATCTATGCTTCAGCTTAAGTAAACAACAACAACAACAACAACAACAACAACAACAACAACAACAACAACAAAACAACAACATAGGGGTGGTGATCTCTATCTCAGATTAATCAAAAGCCAAAATAGATTAATTAAAAGAGAGACGGAAACTATATCTTGCTAAAGGATACCACAAATCATGAAGTAATATCAATATAAACATATATGCACCATGTGATATAGCATCCAAGTTCCTAGAGGAAGAGCTGCAAGAAGAAATAGACAACAAAATTATAATAGTGAGATATCTCAATCTTGCACTATCAGAACCAGATAAATTGAACCACAAAACAAATAAGAAAGAAGATAAAGAGGTAAATTTACATTTAGAAATGCTAGGCATGATAGACATTTTGGAGAAAATTGAATAGAAAAAGAAAGGAATGTAATTTTGCAGAGCAATACATGGAACCTACAAAATAATTGATAATGTATTAGGGCATAAAACCTCAAAATCAAATAGAAAAAGGCAGAAATATTTAATGCTTCTTTTTTTAGATCAAGATACAAAAAAAATTACATGAAATAAAGGGCCAGAGCAAAATAAGCCAAGATTAATTATAAACTAAATAATCTAATCCTAAAGAAAGTGTAGTTGAAATAATAAATCAGACTCAAATAACAATTTTGTCTAAGGGAATGACAATAAGGAGGCATCATGGCAAAATTATGGAATGCAGCCAAAGCATAAAATAGAGAAAGAGAAGAGGAAGGAACTGGGTATTCAACTAAAAAAGCTAGAAAAAGAACACATTTTAAAATCCCAATTAAATACTAAATTCCAAATTCTGAAAATAAAAGGGGAGATTAATAAAATTTAAAGTAACAAAATTATTGAATTAAGCAAAATTAGGAGTTGGTTTTATGAAAAAAAAAACAACAAAATAGATAAGCTTTTGGGTAATTTGCTTAGAAAAAGGAAAGAAGAAATTAAAATTGTAAGTATCATAAATGAAAATGGTGGATTTTCCACCAAAGAAGAGGAAATTAGAGCAATAATTTTAGGAGCTATTTTGTGCAACTCTATGCAAATATATCTGATAATATAAGTGAAACAGATGAATACATAGAAAATATAGATTTTAAGATTAATAGAGGAGGAAATAAATGACTTAAATAGTCCCAATTTAGGAAAATAATTTGAATAAGCTATTAATCAATTCCCTAATAAAAAAATCTTTAGGGGCAGATAGAATTACAAGTGAATTCTACCAAACATTTAAAGTACAATTCCAATACTATGCAAACTATTTGGAAAAATAGATAAAGTAGGCATCCTTCCAAACTACTTTTGTGATACAGTGATGAGACTGATACCTAAACCAGATAGAGTCAAAACAGAAAAACAAAAGTATAGGCCCATTTCCCTCATGAATATTGATGTAAATATCTCAATCAAAATATTAGCAAGGAAGTTAGAGCAAGTTATCACCAACATAATTCACCATAACCAAGTATGAATTAAACCAAAAATTCAGAGCTGGTTTAATATTAGGAAAAAAAATATTAGTGTAATTGATTATTTCAATACCCAACAGAAATCATATGATGATCTCTATAGATGCAGGGGAAAAAAAAATTGGCATTATCCTTTACCCATGTTTATTAAAAATACTAGAGAATATAAGAATTAATGAAGTTTTCCTTAAAATGTTCAGTAATATTTATTTTAAAACATCATTGAGCATGAAACATAATGGAGACGAAGTATAAACATGTCCACTAAGATCAGGGATTAAAGAGGGTTGCCCACTATTACTATTGCTATTCAGTGTTGTGTTAGAAATGTTAGCTTTAAAAATACAAGAAAAAGAAATTAAGAGAATTAGAGTAGATAATGAGGAAACTAAATTGTCATTCTTTGAAGATTATAAGATAGTATGGAGAATCCTAGAATATCAACTGAAAAACTACTAGAAACAATTCACAACTTTAACAAAGTTACAGGATATAAACTAAATCTACAGAAATTATCAGTATTTCTATGTTGCCAACAACATATAGCATATATTACTCCAGCAGTGAGACATATAAAAAAAATCCATTTAAAATTAATATAGGGGCAAGTAGGTGACACAGTGGATAGAGCACTAGATCTCAAGTCAGGAGGACCTCAGTTCAAATCTGACTTAGGACACCTAACAGTTCCTAGCTGTATGACTATGGGCAAATCACTTAAGCCCAATTGCCTCAGCAAAAATAAACAAATGAATGAATGAATGAATAAATAATAAAATAGAATACAATTACTATAGATAATATGTGGGAGTCTACCTGCTAAGACAAAGTAAATAAAGTCTGATCTAATCACATAAAAGAATATCAAGTGTTCATGGGTAGCCTGAGCTAATATAAACCAGTGACAATTTTACCTAAATCAATCTACTCACTCAATGCTGTATTAATCAAACTTCCAAGAAATCATTTTACAGAGCTAAAAAAAATAATAAGTAAGATCATCTAGAAGAAGAAAATAAGTAAGATCATCTAGAAGAAGAAGAATTTCAAGGGAATTAATTTAACAAAATGCAAATAAAGGTGTAAAAGCTACACTAGACCTAAAACTATATGATAAAGTAATGGTCATCAAAGTCATATGATACTAGCTAAGAAATAGAGGTAGTTGATCTGTTGAATAGGTTAGGTTTGCAAGACATATTAGTCACTGACGATAGTAATCTAATATTTGATAAACCCAATGACCCACTTCTGAATAAAAACTCACAATTTGATAAAATTGGAAATTATTTTGGCAGAAACTGGGCATTGACCCACACCTAATACCTTCTACCAAGATAAGGGTGAAATGTTTTCATGATTTGAAAATGAAGAGTCATATTGTAAACAAATTAGAAGAACAAAAGATAATCTACCTTTCATAATTGTGCAGAAGAAAGAAATTTGTGGCCAAAAAAAAGAAAAGAAAAGAAATAGAGTACATTATGAAAAGCACAATATGTAATTTTGATTATATTAAATTAAAAAGTTTTGTACAAACAAAAGTGATGCAGGCAAGATTAGACAATAGAAGGCAGTTTTTTGCATATATTGCAGAAAATTTTACATCAAAGGGTTCTGATAAAAGCCTCATTTCAAAATATATAGAGAATTGACTCAAATTTGTAAGAATACAAGCCATTCTCTATTTGATCAATGGTGAAAGTATATCAAAAGACAATTTTCAGTAAAAAGAAATGAAAACAATTTCCAGTCATATAAAAAAAATGCTCTAAATCACTATTGATCAATGAAATACAAGTTAAGATAACTCTGAGGTACCACTACACAACTCTCAGATTGCCTAAAATGATAAGAAAAATAATGTTGAATCTTGGAAGAGATGTGGGAAAACTGTGACACTAATAATACATTGTTGGTGGTTTTGTGAACAACTTGGAACTAAGCCAGGGCTATCAAACTGTTCATACCCATTGATCCAGCATTGTCACTATTGGACCTGTATTCCTAAGCATTCACAAAAAAGGGAAAAGATCCATATGTGCAAAAATGTATATAGCAGCCCTTTTTGTAATAGCAAGGAACTGGAAACTGAGTGGAGGCTAACAGTTGGAGAATGGTTAAATAAGTTATGGTATATGAATGTTATGGAATATTATTTTTGCATAAGAAAGGATCAGCAAGATGATTTCAGAAAGACCTAGAGAGACTTATATGAACTTATGCTAAGTGAAATGAGTAGAACTGTGTATTACTATACATGGCAATAGCAAGATTATACAATGACCAATTCTGATAGAAGTGGCTCTTTTCAATAGCAAGGAGATTCAGGTGAATTCCAATTCCAAAGGTCATGTAATGAAGAGAATCATCTGCACCCAGAGAAAGGATTGTGGGGACTAAGTGTGGATCACAGCATATTATTTTCACTTTTTATCATTGTTTGCTTTCATTTGTTTTCTTTCAATTTTGTTTTCTTTTTGATCTGATTTTTCTTGTGCAGCATGGTAATTGTGGAAATATATGAAGAAGATTTACACATGTCTAACACATACTGGATTACTTGCTGTCTAGGAGAGGTGTGGTGGGAAAGAAAGGGGGAAAATTTGTAACACAATTTTTTGCAAGGGGGAAGGTTGAAAAAAATTTCTTCATATGTTTTGAAAATTAAAAAAAAAAAGATTTTAAAAGATTTCAAGGAGTTACTGAAAAAAATACAAATGAAAGTGGCATAGTTGTACCAGACCTAAAACTATATTATAAAGATGAAATCACCAAAATCTTTTGGTTTTGGCCAATAAATAGAGCAGTTGATCAATGGAATAGATTATTTTCATAAGACTCAATAATCAATGAATATAGTCATATAGCATTTGATAAACCCAAAGACCCCAGCTTCTGGGTTAACTCAATATTTGACAAATATTGTTGGGATAATTGGAAATGAATATGGCAGAAACTAAGTGTTGACCAAACACCTAACAACGTATATGAAGATAAAGTCGAAATGACTTCACGGTGAATATTGAAGACTATGGCTGCATATATTTTGAAAACAAATAGCTATTCTTTAAAAACAAAAAGAAAATATTCCCAACTGTGGAATCGTTGAAGGAAATAAGGGAAACACAGAAGCTTCCTTTCTTTTGAATTGAAACAACCTGTCATATTCATTCTCTTGTCATTGTGTGAAAAGCAACAAAATGATGGCTCAGGGATTTCTGCATCAAAGCAAAGCAAAAAGTTCTTTTGCCACTTTATAACAACATGATCAGAAGTAGCCAGTGAGGTTTCCGTCCTCTAAAGATCTAAATGAAGTTATTTCCATGTCATGGTCTAGAATTATCTTTAGAATATCCTGCTCTGAGAAGTTACCTGATTGACTTCCGGCCAAAATGGCGGAGAGGAAATACACTTCTGTGTAACCTCCGTGTTTTTCTCTCACTATTCATTTCATTTCATGCCTCTGAATTAATGCTCGACTGAAAAAAAAACATACAATTACTTACCAAGAGAAACCATCCTTGAGACTCGTCAAGAAAGGTCTGTTTTTGCGCGAGGGCGGGGACGGTATTTGGAAGCAGTCTGCGGGCAGCAGCAGCTGCAACCAGAGCACAGATAGCAGCTCAGAACCGGGAAGAACGGAGAGGGGGTGGGGCGCGATCGCAGCCGTCTCTGCGGGGAGAGCTTTGCTACAGGAGCAAGTCAGCAGCCCAGCAGAGAAGCTAAAAACACCGGGGGTGAAGAATACAACCCCAAACAGCTGGAGTCTCTCGGGACCTGGCCACCCCTCCCCCACAGTGTCTTAGCCCGCTCGGATCTCAGAGCGCTCGGATCTCAGCTCACAGGCGCCATAGCACAGTAGGACCCGTGCCTCACGAATACCCTGCCCCTCCCCCAAAGAAAGCAGCCTCCATTCAAGGGGTTTTTTTCCTTCTGTTTCTTTGATAGTTTGTCTTTGATAAATAGACAGAATGAGCAAGAAACTGAAAAAGAATTTAACCTTGGACAGCTTTTATACAGATAAAGAGCAGACTCCAAACCCTGAGGAGACTAAAAACAAACAGTCCCCAGGTGAATCCCCGAAGGAGGAGACCTTATGTCCCTCAGCACAGATGAATCTCATGGAGGAAATTAAAAAGGCTCTCACAAGGGAGCTAGAAGAAAAATGGGAAAAGGAGAGGGAGGCTCTGCAAAAGGAGAGGGAGGCTTGGCAAAAGAGCCTGGAGAAGTCAGTTAAAGAGAGAGTGGATAAAGAAACCAAATCCTTGAAAAATAGGATTGGTGAACTGGAAAACAAAATTGGCGAAATGGAAAAAAATTCCACAGAACAAAAGAACTCAATTGGACAATTAGAAAAAGATCTTAAAAAAGTGAGTGAAGAAAATACCTCACTGAAAATCAGGGTCGAACAATTGGAATTGAATGACTCGAGGAGACAAGAAGAATCAGTCAAGCAAATCCAAAAAAATCAAACAATGGAAAAGGATGTGAAATACCTTCTGGGGAAGACAACAGACCTGGAAAACAGATCCAGGAGAGACAACCTGAGAATCATCGGACTTCCAGAAAAGTATGATGAAAAAAAGAGCCTGGACACTATCTTCCAGGAAATTATCAAAGAGAACTGCCCAGAAGTCATAGAAACAGAAGGTAAAATAGACATTGAAAGAATTCATCGATCCCCTACTGAAAGGGATCCTAAAATCAAAACACCAAGGAATATAGTGGCCAAATGCCAGAACCCTCAGGCAAAGGAAAAAATACTGCAAGCAGCTAGAAAAACCCAATTCAAGTATCAAGGAGCCACAATAAGGATCACCCAGGATCTGGCAGCATCCACATTAAAGGATCGAAGGGCCTGGAATATGATATTCCGAAAGGCTAAGGAACTTGGTATGCAACCAAAAATAACTTACCCAGCGAGATTGAGCATCTTTTTCCAGGGAAGAAGATGGACATTCAACGAAATAAGCGAATTTCATCTATTTCTGATGAAAAAGCCAGAACTTAACAAAAAATTTGATCTACAAGCACAGAACTCAAGAGAAATCTAAAAAGGTAAAGATTAATCTTGGGAACTATATTTCGGCTGTAAAGATGTATAAAGAATACATGTATACCTTGTTCTAGAAACTAGATGTGGAAAGGACATTGTACTAGAAAAAAGGGAAAGTGGGGGTACTACATTTCATGAAGAGGCAAAGAAAACCTATTATATCTGAGAGAAAGAATGGAGAGGGATGAAAATAGTGAGTATTTTACTGCTTTCAGAATTGGCATTAAGAGAAGAATTTTAGACATATTCAATCTATGGTGAAACTTCTCCCACCTCATTGAAAAGTGAGAAGGGAAAAGTGAAAAAGGAAGGAATAAGCTAAGTGGAAGGGAATACGGTAACTGGGAGGGAAAGGGGCAAGTTGGGGGGGGAACTCTAAGGGGGGGGGGGGATACTGAAAAAGGGAGGGCTGTGAGAAGCAAGGGGAGCTCACAAGCTTAATACTGGGAAGAAGGGCAAGGGAGTAAGAAGGGAGAAAAGCATAAACCGGGGTTAACAAGATGGCAAGTAATACAGAATTGGTCATTTTAACCATAAATGTGAACGGGGTAAACTCCTCTATAAAGAGGAAGCGGTTAGCAGAATGGATTAAAAGCCAGAATCCTACAATATGTTGTATACAGGAAACACACCTGAAGCGGGGTGATACATGCAGGTTAAAGGTAAAAGGTTGGAGCAAAATCTACTATGCTTCAGGTGAAGCCAAAAAAGCAGGGGTAGCCATCCTGATCTCAGATCAAGCTAAAGCAAAAATTGATCTAATCAAAAGAGATAAGGAAGGGCACTATATCTTGCTAAAGGGTAGAATGAATAATGAAGAAGTATCTATATTAAATATATATGCACCAAGTAGTGTAGCATCTAAATTCTTAAAAGAGAAATTAAGAGAGCTGCAAGAAGAAATAGACAGTAAAACTATAATAGTGGGAGATCTCAACCTTGCACTCTCAGAATTAGATAAATCAAACCACAAAATAAATAAGAAAGAAGTCAAAGAGATAAATAGAATACTAGAAAAATTAGATATGATAGATCTCTGGAGAAAATGTAATGGGGACAGAAAGGAGTACACCTTCTTTTCAGCAGTTCATGGAACTTATACAAAAATTGATCATATATTAGGACATAAAAACCTCAAACTCAAATGCAGTAAGGCAGAAATAGTGAATGCATCCTTTTCAGACCATGATGCATTGAAAATTACATTCAATAAAAAGCCACAGGAAAGTAGACCAAAAAATAATTGGAAACTAAATAATCTCATACTAAAGAATGATTGGGTGAAACAGCAAATTATAGACATAATTAATAACTTCATCCAAGAAAACGATAATAATGAGACATCATACCAAAATGTATGGGATGCAGCCAAAGCGGTAATAAGGGGAAATCTCATATCTCTAGAGGACTATTTGAATAAAATAGAGAAAGAGAAGGTCAATGAATTGGGCTTGCAACTAAAAATGCTAGAAAAGGAACAAATTAAAAACCCCCAATCAAACATTAAACTTGAAATTCAAAAAATAAAAGGAGAGATCAATAAAATTGAAAGTAAAAAAACTATTGAATTGATTAATAAAACTAAGAGTTGGTTCTATGAAAAAACCAACAAAATAGACAAACCCTTAGTAAATCTGATTAAAAAAAGGAAAGAGGAAAATCAAATTGTTAGTCTTAAAAATGAAAAGGGAGAACTCACCACTAACGAAGAGGAAATTAGAGCAATAATTAGGAGTTACTTTGCCCAACTTTACGCCAATAAATTCGGCAACTTAAATGAAATAGAAGAATACCTCCAAAAATATAGCTTACCTAAACTAACAGAGGAAGAAGTAAATATCCTAAACACTCCTATCTCAGAAAAAGAAATAGAACAAACTATCAATCAACTCCCTAAGAAAAAAACCCCAGGACCAGATGGATTTACATCTGAATTCTATCAAACATTTAAAGATCAATTAACTCCAATGCTAAATAAACTATTTGCAGAAGTAGGGATTGAAGGAGTCCTACCAAACTCCTTTTATGACACAGATATGGTACTGATACCTAAACCAGGTAGGCTGAAAACAGAGAAAGAAAATTATAGACCAATCTCCCTAATGAATATTGATGCTAAAATCTTAAATAAAATATTAGCAAAAAGATTACAGAAAATCATCCCCAGGATAATACACTATGACCAAGTAGGATTTATACCAGGAATGCAGGGCTGGTTCAATATTAGGAAAACTATTAACATAATTGACTATATCAACAACCAACCAAACAAAAACCATATGATCATCTCAATAGATGCAGAAAAAGCATTTGATAAAATCCAACAGCCATTCCTAATAAAAACACTTGAGAGCATAGGAATAAAAGGACTTTTCCTTAAAATAGTTAGGAGCATATATTTTAAACCTTCAGTAAGCATCATATGCAATGGGGAAAAACTGGAACCTTTCCGGTAAGATCTGGAGTGAAGCAAGGTTGCCCACTATCACCATTATTATTCAATATTGTATTAGAAACACTGGCCTCTGCAATAAGAGTCGAGAAAGAGATTAAAGGAATTAGAGTATGCAATGAGGAAACCAAACTATCACTCTTTGCAGATGATATGATGGTATACCTAGAAAACCCCAAAGATTCTACTAAAAAGCTATTAGAAATAATTCATAATTTTAGCAAAGTAGCAGGATACAAAATAAATCCCCATAAATCCTCAGCATTCTTATACAACACCAACAAAATCCAAGAGCAAGAGATACAAAAAGAAATTCCATTCAAAATAACTGTTGATAGCATAAAATATTTGGGAATCTACCTACCAAAGGAAAGTCAGGAATTATATGAGCAAAATTACAAAAAAGTTTTCACACAAATAAAGTCAGACTTAAATAATTGGAAAAATATTAAGTGCTCTTGGATAGGCCGAGCAAATATAATAAAGATGACAATACTCCCTAAACTAATCTATTTATTTAGTGCTATACCAATCAGACTTCCAAGAAAATATTTTAATGATTTAGAAAAAATAACAACAAAATTCATATGGAACAATAAAAAGTCGAGAATCTCAAGGGAATTAATGAAAAAAAAAATCAAATGAAGGTGGTCTAGCTGTACCTGATCTAAAATTATATTATAAAGCAGCAGTCACCAAAACCATCTGGTATTGGCTTAGAAATAGATTAGTTGATCAGTGGAAAAGGTTAGGTTCACAAGACAGAATAGTCAACTATAGCAATCTAGTGTTTGACAAACCCAAAGATTCTAAATTTTGGGATAAGATTTCATTATTTGATAAAAACTGCTGGGATAACTGGAAATTAGTATGGCAGAAATTAGGCAAGGACCCACACTTAACACCACATACCAAGATAAGATCAAAATGGGTCCATGACCTAGGCATAAAGAACGAGATTATAAATAAATTAGAGGAACATAGGATAGTTTATCTCTCAGACTTGTGGAGGAGAAAGAAATTTGTGACCAAAGATGAACTAGAGACCATTACCAATCACAAAATAGAAAATTTTGATTATATCAAATTAAAAAGCCTTTGTACAAACAGAACGAATGCAAACAAGATTAGTAGGGAAGTAACAAACTGGGAAAACATCTTTACAATTAAAGGTTCTGATAAAGGCCTCATTTCCAAAATATATAGAGAACTGACTCAAATTTATAAAAAATCAAGCCATTCTCCAATTGATAAATGGTCAAAGGATATGAACAGACAATTTTCAGATGAAGAAATTGAAACTATTACCACTCACATGAAAGAGTGTTCCAAATCACTATTAATCAGAGAAATGCAAATTAAGACAACTCTGAGATATCACTACACACCTGTCAGATTGGCTAAGATGACAGGAAAAAATAATGATGAATGTTGGAGGGGATGCGGGAAAACGGGGACACTGATGCATTGTTGGTGGAGTTGTGAACGAATCCAGCCATTCTGGAGAGCGATCTGGAATTATGCCCAAAAAGTTATCAAACTGTGCATACCCTTTGATCCAGCAGTGTTTCTATTGGGCTTATACCCCAAAGAGATACTAAAAAAGGGAAGGGGACCTGTATGTGCCAAAATGTTTGTAGCAGCCCTGTTTGTAGTGGCTAGAAACTGGAAAATGAATGGATGCCCATCAATTGGAGAATGGCTGGGTAAATTGTGGTATATGAATGTTATGGAATATTATTGCTCTGTAAGGAATGACCAGCAGGATGAATACAGAGAGGCTTGGAGAGACCTACATGGACTGATGCTAAGTGAGATGAGCAGAACCAGGAGATCATTATACACTTTGACAACGATATTGTATGAGGATGTATTCTGATGGAAGTGGATTTCTCTGACAAAGGGACTTAACTGAGTTTCATTGGAGAAATGATGGACAGAAACAGCTACACCCAAAGAAGGAATACTGGGAAATGAATGTGAACTATTTGCATTTTTGATTTGCTTCCCGAGTTATTTTTACCTTCTGAATCCAATTCTCCTTGTGCAACAAGAGAACTGTTCGGTTCTGCAAATATGTATTGTATCTAGGATATACTGCAACATGTTTAGCATATATAGGACTGCTTGCCATCCTGGGGGGGGGGGAGGAGGGAGGGAGGGGAAAAAACGAAACATAAGTGATTGCAAGGGATAATGTCGTGTAGAAATTATCCTGGCATGGATTCTGTCAATGCGAAGTTATTATTAAATAAAATAAAATTTATATATTAAATTAAAAAAATTAAAAAAAAAAAGAGAAGTTACCTGATTTCCCCAATGTCATATAAGTAGAAATTAGCAATATCAAGAATTGAACTGACTTCAAATCTAGTGATGTATACATAAGAATGGTGACTTTGTTATTGAGTTTGATTGTTCTCATAGATGAAATGTAAAATGTGAACATTTTCAAAAGATATGCAATAAAATGCATCCATTATCTCTTTGTTTCTTCTTCTTATCTCTTGATGGAGCAAAAATGGACTAGAAATGCAAAAATGCTATCTGAACTTTCATATATGCTCAATATGTTTATTTGTTTTCCTTTCAAAGGAGGCCTTCTATTTGAAGTGAGGAGTTGTAGCTTAGTGTTTCATTTAAATTTGAAAAAGAAAAGAAAATGCTGAAAAGGACAAAAGGAAGTTACTACTTTGGTATAGGTGAATGTTTAGATATATAAATGGATTTTGAATGCATATCAAAATATATTTTAAAAACAACAATAACAAATTTATTTTTTTTGCTTGTTTTTTTTCACAACATGAGTAATATGAAAATAAGGTTTGCATGGCTGCGCATATATAACTTATATCAATTATTTGCCTTCTCATTTGGTAAAGAGGAGAAGGAAGAAAGTAGAGAATCTAAAATTCAAAACTTTAAAATAGGATCATTGCTTTTTATCAAGGAAAGAAGTTTGCTGCCAGCAATTCCTGTTCCTAGATTGAAATTATACAATGAGCATAACAGGATGTGCCTTCTTTTTGGAAAATTAGGATCAGTGAACATTGGCTGTACTTATTTCATTCCATCATAATGGAAAAGAATGTAATTAACTGGATTTACATTCATAGGAGTTACAGACCTCAAGTTGTGGGAAATATTTAATACACAAGCAATGTGGATAATCACAACACCTTTGAGAATAGGTATATAGAAAGGAGAACAAGAGAGGACTTAGTCAGTGTTTTAGAGTTAGATAATTATGTTCATTGGTTAGATGCAGAGCTTTTGGAAATGGAAGGCAAAGGCCAAAGGACAGTGCTGTATTTACAGAATTGGGTAACATTTCTATGTATGTTTGTATATCTTATTTTAGGATGGTTGTACTTTTGACTATAGGGAATTATTCTGAAGTCTGGTTTTTACCAGATTGGTGATTGGAAAAAAAGTAGTAGAATGCCATTCTATTTTTCAATTATGGTGGTCACGATTTCATTGGTACTTTCTTAAAGGCAGATATATTTGAGTAGTAAGGTAGATAATAACACTTTTCTGAATACCTGAAATAAGTACTTTATTATGTACTTTATTAAGTACTTTATTAATTAGTCCACAATCTAGAGCAATGTATCACAAATTACACTGTAAAAATAATAATTTTTAAAATAACACAAACTATATTTTACCTTTGAGAATTCTATATGGAATTTGCCAGAGAAAAATTTAAAATCCCAAAAAATCCTTCTCAGTGTAAATCAGCAAAAAATGAGTATGCTCTCTTCTTACTAATTTACTTAGTTGATATTTTAATATATAATTTTTGCCATTAAGAAAGAACTAACTTACAAATATCATGACTAAACCTCAAGCACATGATTTCAGTTGATATGCTGTATATCCTTGAGCAACCTAGTTTCTAATGATTGTTGTAATTTCTTCTTCATTGGTGATGATTTTACATTCTTCATTTTTGATACTGGATGTTTTTTTTTTTTCTTTTTGTAAATCATTTTAACTAATGGTTAATCTACCTTACTTTTCTCCCATGAACCTGCTCCTAAAGTTATTTATTCTATTAAATGTACCTTATTCCTATAGCCTATAGTTTTATTCATTCCTTTCAGTTGTATTATTAGTGATATTATTAAGGATAGAGGTATCATGCATACACACACACACACACACACACACACACACACACACACACAGTTTGATTCAATTAAATCCCTTATGTTTCTTTTCCCCATTTTTTTCCTGTTTATGTTACTCTTGGGTCTTGATATTAGAGGTTATTTTTTTATTTTGTTCTATTCATCTCCTTACAAAAGCTTGAAATCCTTCTATATCATTGAATAACCATTTTTCCCATGCAGTATTATTATTTATTATTATAGCTTTTTATTTATAAGATATATGCAGAAGTAATTTTTCAGCATTGACAGTTATAAATCCTTTTGTTCCAACTTTTTCCCTCCTTCCCGCCACCTCTTCCCCCAGATGACAGGTTGACTAATACATGTTAAATAAGTTAAAGTATAAGTTAAATATAATATATGTATATATGTCCTTAGCCTCAGCCATTTTACCTATGTTCATTACTCGATGACTTTTCTCTACTACCACAAAGACATCGGAATTCTATACCTAATATTTGGTGCTTGAGCAGGCATAATTGGCACGGTTCTGAGTCTCCTTATCCAAGCAGAGCTTGGCCAACCTGGAACTTAGTTGGGGATGATCAAATCTACAATGTAATCATTACAGCCCATGCCTTCATAATAATTTTCTTCATAGTAATATCTATAATGATTGGAGGCTTTGGTTACATGTTCAAACAGTTATTTTGCTGTACAAAAAGAGTCGGACTTTGAAATAGTGTACAATTAGCCTGTGAAGGAAATTAAAAATGCAGGTGGATAAAAATAGAGGGATTGGGAATATTATGCAGTGGTTCATAATCATCTCCCAGAGTTCTTTTGCGGGACATAGCTGGTTCAGTTCCTTACTGCTCCATTGGAACTGATTTGGTTCATCTCATTGCTGAAGATGGCCAGGTCCATCAGAATTGATCATAATATAGTATTGTTGTTAAAGTATATAAAGACCTCCTGCTCCTTCTCATTTCACTCAGCATCAGTTCATGTAAGTCACTCCAGGCCTTTCTGAAATCATCCTGATGGTCACTTCTTACAGAACAATAATATTCCATAATATTCATATACCAAAATTTATTCAGCCATTCTCCAATTGATGGGCATCCACTCAGTTTCCAGTTTCTGGCCACTACAAAGAGGGCTGCCACAAACATTCTTGCATATACAGCTCCCTTTCCCTTCTTTATAATTTCTTTGGGATATAAGCCCAGTAGTAACACGGCTGGATCAAAGGATATGCACAGTTTGATAGCTTTTTGAGCATAGTTCCATATTACTCTCCAGAATGGCTGGATGTATTCACAATTCCACCAAAAATGTATCAGTGTCCCAGTTTTCCCATGTCCCCTCCAACATTCTGCATTATCTTTTATTGACATTCTAGCAAATCTGACAGATGTGTAGTGGTATCTCAGAGTTGTTTTAATTTGCATTTCTCTGATTAATAATGACTTGGAGAATCTTTTCATATGGCTAGAAATAGTTTCAATTTCTTCATCTGAGAATCATATGTTCCTATTCTTTGGCTTGATCACTTATAAATTAGAGTGAATTCTCTATACATTTTGGAAATGAGGTCTTTATCAGAACCTTTGACTGTAAAAATGTTTTCCCAGTTTATTGCTTTCTTTATAATAGAAATATTATTTTTAATTTCACTGGGTAGATGAACCTTGGTTGTATTTCTTAGTCCTTTGCCTTCTAGAGCATCATGTTCCATGACCTCCAATCCATTAGTGTTTCAGCTGCCACATCCTGTCTAAATCTGATCGTGATTATCTAATATTTAAATTATTTCTTCCTGGACACTTCTTCCTTTTAATCATTCTGAAATTTGAAGATTATGCTTTTTGATGTCTTTTTCCTGACATTATTGGTGGTTTCCTTCAATTTGTGTTTTGACCTCTAGTTTCAGAACATCAGGGCAGTTTTTCTTGATAATTTCTTGGAAAATATTGTTCAGATCCTCATTTTGAATATAGATATGATATGTCGGGGAGTTTTTATTTGGGGATTTTTTTCAGGATCTGATTGATAAATTCTTTCAATTCTATTTTATGTTCTGGTTCTATAATATCAGGCAATTTTCCTTGAAAATTTTCTAGGTCACTGTCAGATTGGCTAGAATGACAGGGAAAGATAATGCGGAATGTTGGAGGGGAGGGGTGAAAACAGGGACACTAATACATTGTTGGTGGAATTGTGAATATATCCAACCATTCTGGATAGCAATCTGTAACTATGATCAAAAAGTTATCAAACTGTGCATACCCTTTAATTCAGCAGTGTTACTACTGGGCTTATATCCCAAAGACATCTTAAAGAAGAAAAGAGAGCTGTATGTACAAAAATGTTTGTGGCGGCCCTCTTTGTAGTGGCCAGAAACTGGAAACTGAATAGATGCCTCTCAATTGGCGAATGGTTGAATAAATTGTAGTATATGAATATTATGGAATATTATTGTTCTGTAAGAAATGACCAACAGAATGATTTCAAAAAGGCCTGGAGAGACTTACATGAACTGATGCTGATGGAAATGAGCAGGGCCAGGAGATCATTCTATACTTCAAAAACAATACTATATGATGATCAATTCTGATGGACCTGGCCTTCTTCAGCAATGAGATGAACCAAATCAGTTCCAATGGGGCAGTAATGAACTGAACCAGCTATGTCCAGCAAAAGAACTCTGGAAGAGGACTAAGAACCATTACATAGAATTCCCAATCCCTCTATTTTTGTCTGCCTACATTTTTTTTTTATTTCCTTCACAGGCTAATAGTCCAATATTTCAGAGTCTGATCTTTTTTGTACAGCAAAATAACAGTTTGGACATGTATACTAATTTTGTATTTAATTTATACTTCAACATATTTAACATGTATTGGTCATCCTGCCATCTAGGGGAGGGGTGGGGTGAAGGAGGGGAAAAATTGCAACAAAAGTTTTGGCAATTGGCAATGCTGTAAAATTATTCATGTATATAACTTGCAAATTAAAAGCTATTAATTAAAAAAAAGAAAATTTTCCAGGTCAGTTTTTTTCCCAATAAGATATTTCATATTGTCTTTTTTTCATTTTTTTTGTCTTTTATTTATTCTTGATTACCCATGAAGGCATTAACTCCCATTTGCTCAATTCCAATGTTTAAGAAATTATTTTCAGGGGTGGAGCCAAGATGGGGGAGAAGGCACACATGACTTTCTAAGCTCCTCTCATCCCCTCAACCAACTATTTAATTCAGCCTCAAAAATAGCTCTTCACTGCTTAAATTCATGAAGATTAGAAGCACACAATTTACCAACAGAAGGTAATCTGGAAGATCGCCAGAAAAAGTTTGCCCTGAGGGGCCAGGAACAGACCAGCACACGCAACAAGAAGCTAGTGGCCTGAGCACACCAAGGCCGGGTGATCTCTGTGGCTAGAGAAGGTATAGAGATGACTCTGCTATAGGCTAACTGCTCTGCCTTGCTTACAAAGCTTTAAACTGGTAGAGAAATTAAAGCCTAAAACAGAGGATACTCTCTAAAACATGCCAGAACCTAACGAGATCTGGCTGTAACCACTCAAAACCAGAAGTGACCCAAGCAGACCCTTAACACAGCCCTGCAGCCACATCCTGCAGGGGCTTTTGTGGGGACAGTTAGAAATCTGCATGGCAGGGGGGCACAGCCTGGGCAACCTCTAATCTGCACAGTCTCAGCCTGAGGAAATAGAACTTCCCCAGTAGATTGTGCTTCCCAGGGCAGAGACACATCTGGTCCCTGCAGGGCCATTCACTGCTCATCTGCTAATACCCACAGCCCAGGGTATGTGGCTTGGGGTAGTGAAACTCTCACTGCTCAGGGTCTAGCCCCAGGGCAGTCGTCATCCCACACAGCAGGGGTTCTTTGCAGGGCACTTTTCCAGCTCAGTCCTGCAGGCCTGAGTTACTTCTGGGTGAGGAACTCTTTCCCAGAGCACTCCAGTATCTTGCTGCTTTTTGTAGCCGGCTAGCAGGACAGCTACCCATCCATATACCTCTCACTGCTCTACAGAGGAAGCTGGTAACCTCCTGGTCCTGAAGGCAGACTCTACAGGCTTGAAAAAATGAGTAAAAAAATCAAAAGGATGATTGATAGATTCTATACTGAAAGAGAGCAGCTTTTTAGTCCTGAAGAGAGTAATAGCAGACAGTCTCCGGACAATTGTTGGTCCCCAATACAAAAGGCTCTCCTAGAAGAGACTATTAAAAACCTTAAAAGAGAACTAGAGGAAAAATGGGGAAAGGAAAGAGAAGCTATGCAAGAGAGCAACAACTTCCTGAAATGTGAATTGGAAAAGATAAAAAACTTCCAAGAAGTACAGGGACACAGAATTTGTGAATTGGAAAAAGACAATAACTCACTAAAAAAAGAAAATAGTGAAATGGAAAAAAAAAAAAAAACCTCCATAGAGCAAAACAACTCATTTAAAAACTCAATTGAACATATACAAAAAGAAGTAAAAAAAAAAGTTAGTGAAGAAAATAACTCACTAAAAATCAGAAGTGAACAAATAGAAATGAATGATTCATTGAGACATCAAGAATCAGTCAAGCAAAACCAAAAAAAAATGAGAGTGGGGAAAAAAAAGTCAAATATTTACTTGGAAAAACAACAGACCTGTAAAATAGATCTAGGAGAGATAACCTGAGGATCATTGGACTACCCGAAAATTATGATGAAAAAAGGAGCTTAGATACTATTTTACAGGAAATTATCAAAGAGAACTGCCTAGAAGTAAGAGAACTGAAATGTAAAATAGGCATCGCAAAACTAACACCTCCTGAAAAAAAGCCTAAAATAAAGACTCTGAGGAATATGGTGGCCAATATCAGAATTTTCAGACTAATGAAAAAATATTACAAGCAGTTAGGAAAAAAAATAATTCAAATATTGAGGTGCCACAATAAGGGTTACTCAAGATTTGGCTGCCTCAACATTAAAGGATCAAAGGGTCTGGAATCTGATATTCTGAAGGGAAAAAGGACTTGGAATGCAGCCATGAATAAACTACCCAGCTAAACTGAGCATTTTTATCCATGGAAGAAGATGGATATTTAATGAAACAGAGGAATTCCATTTGTTTCTAAGGAAAAAACCAGACTTAAACAAAAAATTTGATCTCCAACCAAAGGACTCAAGAGAAGTAGAAAAAGGTAAAAGGAACTCTTGAGAACTGTATTTCTGCTGTGGATATACATAAAAACCACGTGTATAATTTGATTTTACTGATATAACATAAAAAAGGGAAGTAGAAATGGAAAGGGGATAGTGTTAGAAAAAGGAAAAAGGGGAGATTAAAAAGAGGGAAATTACATGTGACAATGAGGCAAAGAAAACCTATCATATCTGAGGGAACTAAGAGAGGGGGAGGAACATTGTGTGAATTTTACTCTCCTCAGAATTGGTTCAAAGAGGAAGTTAATTAACATATTTCTTTTACAGAGAATTTTCTCTCACCTCATTAAAAAGTGGGAGAGGAAAAGGGAAAAGAAAAAAAGATAATAAGGGAAGGGCACAAGAAAGGGGAAGGGATTCAAAGGAAGAAGGGAGGGATCCTAAAGAGGGAGAGCTGCATGACTCAAGGGGGACCAATAAGTTTAATATTAGGGAATGGGGGAAGTAGGGCAAGAAAAAGAAAAACATAATCTGGGGATATTAGGATGGCAGGAAATACAGAATTAGTAATTTTAACCATAAACGTGAATGGGATGAACTCTCTCATAAAGCAGAGGCAGATAGCAGACTGGATCAAAAGTCAGAACCCTACAATATGTTGTTTACAGGAAACATTTAAAACAGGGAGATACATACAGAGCAAAGGTAAAAGGCTGAAGCAGAATCTATTATGCTTCAGGTGAAGTAAAAAAAAAAAAGCAGGGGTATTATCCATCCTTATCTCAGATCAAGAAAAGCAAAAATTGATCTAATTAAAAGAGATAAGGAAGGAAACTCTAATTTGCTACTATGGACAATGAAGCAATATCAGTATTAAACATGTATGCACCAAGTGGTATAGCATCTAACTTCTTAAAGGAGAAGTTAAGAGGGTTGCGAGAAGAAATAGACAGCATAACTATAATAGTGGGAGATCTCAATATTGCACTCTCAGAATTAGATAAATCAAACCATAAAACAAATAAGAAAGAAATTAAAGAGGTAAATAGAATATTAGAAAAATTAGGTATGAGAGATCTTTGGAGAAAACTGAATGGTGACAGAAAGGAGGATACTTTCTTCTCAGCAGCTCATGGAACCTACACAAAAATTGACCATATATTAGGACATAAAGATGCAAAATTAAATGCAAGAAGGCAGAAATAGTAAATGTTTCTTTTCAGATCACAATGCAATAAAAATTTCATTCAACAAAAATGTTAGTTGTAAAGAGACCAGAAAGTAACTGGAAACTAAATAATCTAATCTTAAAGAATGATTGGGTGAAACAGCAAATTATAGACACAATTAATAATTTCACTCAAGATAATGGCAATCGCGAGACATCATACCAAAATTTATGGGATGCAGCTAAAGCAATAATAAGAGGAAATTTTATATCCTTAGAGGCTTACTTGAATAAAACAAAGAAAGAGAAGATCAATGAATTGGGCCTGCAACTTAAAAATCTAGAAAAAGACCAAATTAAAAACCCCCAATCAATTACTAAACTTGAAATTCTAAAATTAAAAGGAGAAATTAATAATATAGAAAGTAAAAATACTATTGAACTAATAAATAAAACTAAGAGTTGGTTTTGTGCAAAAAAAAACAATAAAATTGATAAACCTTTGATAAATCTGATTAGCAAAAGGAGAGAGGAAAATCAAATTAGTAGTCTTAAAAATGAAAAGGGAGAACTTTCCACCAATGAAGAGGAAATTAAAGAAATAATAAGAGGTTACTTTGCACAACTTTATGCCTATAAATTTGATAATCTATGTGAAATGGATGACTACTTCCAAAAATATAGGCTTCCCAGATTAACAGAGGAGGAAGTAAATTGCTTAAATAGTCCCATTTCAGAAAAAGAAATAGAACAAGCTATTAATCAACTCCCTAAAAAAAAATAATCCCCAGGATCAGATAGATTTACATGTGAATTCTACCAAACATTTAAAGAACAATTAACCCCAATGTTTTATAAACTATTTGAAAAAAAATAGGGAATGAAGGAGTCCTACCAAATTCCTTTTATGACACAGACATGGTACTGATATGTAAACCAGGTAGATTGAAAACAGAGAAAGAAAATTATAGACCAATCTCCCTAATGAATTTTGATGTTAAAATCTTAAATAAGATATTAGCAAAAAGACTACAGAAAATCATCCTAGATAATACACCATGATCAAGTAGCATTTATACCAGGAATGCAGGGCTGATTCAACGTTAGGAAAACTAATTGACCAAATTAATAATCAAATTAACAAAAACCATATGATCATCTCAATATATGCAGAAAAAACATTTGATAAAATCCAACATCCATTCCTATGAAAAACTCTTGAGAGTATAGAAATAAATGGACTTTTTCTTAAAATAATCAGTAGTATCTATTTAAAGTATGCATCATATGTAATGGGGACAAACTGCAACCATTCCCAATAAGATCAGGAGGGAAACAAGGTTGCCCACTATCACCATTACTATTCAATATTGTATTAGAAATGCTAGCTTTGTCAATAAGAGTTGAGAAAGAGGTTAAAAGAATTAGAGTAGGCAATGAGGAAACCAAATTATCACTCTTTGCTGATGATATGATGGTATATTTAGAGAACCCCAGAGATTCTACTAAAAAGTTATTAGAAACAATCCACACCTTTAGCAAAGTTGCAAGATGCAAAATAAACTCACAAAAGTCATCAGCATTCTTATATATCACTAAGAAAACCCAACAGTCAGAGTTACAAAGAGAAATTCCATTTAAAGTAACTACTGATTGTATAAAATATTTAGGAATCTATCTGCCAAGGGAAAATCAGAAATTTTATGAGCAAAAATACAAAACACTTTCCACACAAATTAAGTCTGGTCTAACCAACTGGAAAAATATCGAATGCTCCTGGATTGGGCGAGCAAATATAATAAATATGACAATACTACCTAAACTAATCTTTTTATTTAGCACTGTACCAGACTCCCAAAAAACTATTTTGATGACCTAGAAAAAATAACAACAAAGTTTATATGAAAAAATAAAAGGTCAAGAATTTCAAGGGAATTAATGAAAAAAAAAATCAAATGAAGGTGGCCTAGCTGTACTAGATCTAAAATTATATTATAAAGCAGCGGTTACTAAAACCATCTATTATTAGCTAAAAAACAGATTAGTTGATCAATGGAATAGATTAGGTTCAAAGTACAAAACAGCCAATAACTTTAATAATCTACCAAAAATCCCAGTTTCTGGGATAAGAATGCATTATTTGACAAAAATTGCTGAGAAAATTGGAAATTAATATGGCAGAAACTAGGCATTGACCCACACTTAACACCGTGCACCAAGATAAGGCCAAAATGGGTTCATGACATAGGCATAAAGAATGAGATTATAAATTATTTGGAAGAGCATAGGATAGTTTATCTCTCATATCTGTGGAAGAGACGGAATTTATGACCAAACAAGAACTAGAGATCACTATTGACCACAAAATAGAAAATTTTGATCATATCAAATTGAAAAGTTTTTGTACAAACAAATATAATGCAGACAAGATTAAAGGGAAACAATAAAATGGGAAAACAGTTTTACAGTCAAAGGTTCTGATAAAGGCCTCATTTCCAAAATATATAGAGAATTGACTGTAATTTATAAGAAATCAAGCCAATCTCCAATTGATAAATGGTCAAAGGATATGAACAAACAATTTTCAGAGGATGAAATTGAAACTATTACCACTCAAATTAAAGAGTGTTCTAAATTACTATTGATGAGAGAAATGCAAATTAAGACAACTCTGAGATACCACTACACACCTGTCAGATTGGCTAAGATGATAGGAAAAAATAATGATGAATGTTGGAGGGGATGCGGGAAAACTGGGACAGTGATGTATTGTTGGTTGGGTTGTGGACGAATCCCACCATTCTGCAGAGCAATCCGGAATTATGCCCAAAAAGTTATCAAACTGTGCATACCCTTTGATCCAGCAGTATTACTTCTGGGCTTATATCTCAAAAAAATACTAAAGAAGGGAAAGGGACCTGTATGTGCCAAAATGTTTGTGGCAGCCCAGTTTGTAGTGGCCAGAAACTGGAAATTGAATGGATACCCATCAATTGGAGAATGGCTGGGTAAATTGTGGTATATGAATATTATGGAATATTATTGTTCTGTAAGAAATGACCAGCAGGATGAATACAGAGAGGCTTGGAGAGACTTATATGAACTGATGCTAAGTGAAATGAGCAAAACCAGGAGATCATTATATACTTCAACAATGATACTGTATGAAGATGTATTCTGATGGAAGTGGATTTCTTTGACATAGAGACCTAACTCAGTTTCAATTGATCAATGATGGACAGAAACAGCTACATCCAAAGAAAGAACACTGGGAAATGAATGTAAACTATTTGCATTTTTGTTTTTCTTCCCCGGTTATTTTTACCTTCTGAATCCAATTCTTCCTGTGCAATAAGAGAACTGTTCACTTCTGCATACATATATTGTATCTAGGATATACTACAACATATTTAACATATATAGGACTGCTTGTCATCTAGGGGAGGGGATAGAGGGAGGGAGGGAAAAAATCGGAACAGAAGTGAGTGCAAGGTATAATATTGTAAAAAATTACCTTGGCATGGGTTCTGTCAATAAAAAGTTATTATACAATAAATAAATTTTAAAAAAAGAAAGAAAATGGAGGAAACAAAGAATACAAGTAATTGAAGTTCATAGATAATTGTAGAATTTCATTGCTTTCAGAAGCTGATTAACTATCTGCCTTCCCCCACCAACTTTTGAAATTTATTAAGAACAAATGATGGAAATATTTGCTTCTGTCCCTGGCACTAACTATCTCACTTTAAAAAGCTGACAGAAATGAAAGGGACAAAAGTTGCATAACTGGATTTACAAAGCAGGAGGGACAGGAAACCTAGATCATCCAGAAGATCTCTAGTAGCCTTTGAATAATTACTGTGCTACTTGAAATAATCTCAGTTCTCTCTAATTTATCAAATGTTTAAAAACAAACATAAAGGAAGCAGGGGCTGGCATAAGACTACAAAAGTCTCTTTTAAAAACTACTAAAGCAAGTAGGAATTTATTTTATTGGCTTAAAAAGAATCACAGATGTATAGATCACTAAAGCCAGTAAGGACCTCAGATGATATTTACTTGTTTATATGACCACAGAAAGAACAGCTATGCATTGAGCAACTTGGAATATAACAAATCTAATTTGATAAGCAATCATAAATGTGCCTTCCATTTTAGGACTGCAAGGAGTCTTAGAAGAAGTAAACTTCTTGAAGACATTGGCCACTAGGTCACTTGTTATTTTTGTGTCCTCATCATTTAACAGAATGTGTTGAACATAGCAGGTACATGTACAGAGGATGAAATATATTTAGAGATGAAAAAAAAAAAACCTAAAGTTTAACCAGTTCAACTCTAACATTTAACAGGTGACAACACCAAAACACAATGAGAAGAAATGATTTAAAAAAAAATCATTATTTTTTATTTTCCCCGGTTATATGTAAAACAATATTTTACATTAGTTTTTATAAGTTTGAGTTCTAGATTCTCTCCCTTCTTCTCTCCTCTCCTCCCCACTGAGAAGGCACATATGAAGTTATGCAAAATATTTCTATAAATGTCATATTGTGAAAGAAAATGTAGACCTACCCTCAAGAGGTCTCCCTTCAAAAAGAAAACCTCAAGGAAAAAAAATATATGCTTCAATTTATATTCAGACATGATTGGTTCTTTTTCTGGCTATGGACAGCATTTTTTATCATACATCTTTCAGATCAGTGTATTGCTGAGTATAGCAAAAGAATTCAAGGGTGATCATCCCACAACATTGCTATTGCTTTGTTTACAATATATCTCACTTTTTTGAACTCATGAAGGAATACCCAGGTTTTTCTGCTCATCATTTGTTATAAAACAATAGTATTTTATCATAATCACATAACATAATTTATTCATCCAGTCTTTAATTGATGGACATTATCTCAATTTTCAATTTTTTGTCTTGAGAAAAGAGCTGCTTTAAATATTTTTGTACATAGGGATCATTTTCCTTTAATTTTTTTTTTTTTGGTTTCATGCTTAGTAGTATTATTGTTAGGTCAAAAATATGTATGATTTTATACCCTTTGGGGCATAGTTCATATATTTTGATCATTTATTAATTTGGACTTGGCTTTTTTGTAATTTTGACTCAATTCCATATATATTTGAAAAATGACTCCATCAAAGAAACTTGCTTCAACATTGTTTTCATAATTACTATTACTAATTGTACCCTCCCCATTTATTCTTTATTCTCTCTCCTTTCACCATGTCCTTTCTTAAAAGTTTTTTTCTTCTGACCACTCCCTCCCCCAATATGCCCTCTTTTCTATCACCTCCCCTTACTCATATCTGTTTTCTCTCCTATTTTCTTTCAGGTAAATATATATATATATTATATATATATATATATATATATATATATATATATATATATATATATATATAATCTGTCTATACCCATATTGAGTGTATGCTATTTTCTCTTTAAGAGGAATTCTGCTGAAAATAAGTTTCCCTCACTCCCACTCCTATCCTCTTCTTCCCCTCCACTATATTAACACACTCCACCTCTCCCTTTCCTTTCCTCTCAATACATTTCTGTCTTGCCCATTAATTTAATTTAATTTTATTAGATATCATCCCTTCATATTCATCTCACACCTGTGCCCTTTATATATACTCCTTCTAACTTCCATAATAATGAGAAAGTTTTTATGAGTTCTAAGAATCATCCTTCTATGTAGGAATGTAAATAGATAAAACTTATTATGTCCCTTATACTTTCCTTTTCTCAGTTACCTCTTTCTGCTTCTCTTGAAGAAGAAGGTTTGTTTGTTTTTTTCTCCAAAATTTATACAGGAAGAAAGTTTCAGAGGTGGTATTAGATCCAAGGTTTTGACTCTATGTCCAATGGCAGTTCTATTCTACCACACTGCTTTTTAAAAAAATAAAGAATTACTGAATAAATTGCTAAATAAATTCTTTAGTCTCCATTTTTTTCAATTTCTTAATTTCAGGAAATCGAGATCCAAAACACTGAGTGAATAAACAAGACCAAACAGCTAGCAGAGATAACATAGGTAACAGGTAGCAGAGATAGATAATTGTGTTTAATATCAAAAAGATTTTTGTTCTATGGAACTATATATATATATATATATATATATATATATATATATATATATTCTAAATTGAAGCATGAAAAGAAAAGTCACCTAAAATATGTGATGATGAATTCTAGTTTTCACATTACTTTTTTTGGGGGGTGAATCACATTTGGTGATTTTCTATCAAGACTGTTTAATAGAACTAGAATTAGATTTGGAATAAGCAGACAAATTTAAATCCTACTTCTGCTACTTATTATTTTGTGACCTTTAAACAAAAACCTTTTTGGTCATAATTGCTCCTTCTTGCATTGGAATAAGTGATCTCTAAAATAGTTTTCAGCTCTTAGACTTATAATCACTTTTCAGATATGAGGTATGTGGTGATTTACTCAGAAAACTTCTAAAGCCAATGATCTTCCCTTCTTCACCCTCCGTTTCAAGAATATGCCAGTATTGTTGTAAGAAGTACAGAGGGATAAAGAACATATATCAAGCAACTTTCCCCAGCTTATATATTGGCTGAGACAGTTATATGACATAGTGTATGATGAATTGGATTTAGAGTCATCTGGATTTGAATCTTCCCTCAGACATTTAATAGCTCTGTAACACTGAACCACTAATTTCAAATTTCTCAGGCTCAATTTCCTCACCTATACAATGATGTTAATATTAACATCTGCCTTACAGGATTTCCATAAAAATTTTCAAATGAGATAGTGTATAAAGTACTTTGTAAAAGATAAAGTATAGTCATTACTTTCATCATCATCATCACTGATTAGTGGAGTTTTAGATCTAATTGCTATTACCACAAAGTTAAAGTCTAGGGAGAGGCAGGTTTAAAGCACCAACTATAAAAGTTGTTATCAAGTTATCATTCGAAACCAGACCCTATTAAAAGCAGAAATGTTTTGATAGGAATTAGAACTGTGGATACTATGGCAAAGTGGGATCACATTATGTCACACATGTGGTGTGAGATTTTGGCTCCTACTAAATTTGACAGCAGTATGGGTTCTAGCAAAGACCATCAAGTATCCATTGACCTCAGGTTGAGAGCACCATATAAAGTTGTTATCTAAGGTTATTCCACTTCTAAATCCTGTTATCCTGAACATAGAGATAGTTGGCAATATCCTGTTCATTGAATGATATGCAAAAACTCTTGCCCTTTTCCTATCTCTTTAAACAGGATATAAAATTATAATTCCAGAGCAACAAATCTAGATTGAACTACAAGAAACCCTGAGAGAGAATTCATGGCTTTATATTTTTTCTAAGGTATTAAAAACATATTCTTTCTGTCAGATACATTATGATAAAGAGGAGGAGTGGGAAGAAACTTGCTGGAAATAATTATATTAGCATAATGCAGCATCAAAAGAGGAGAATATGAACTTAGGGACAGGTAAAAGCAAAAAAAGGCTAGAAGCATAAAATTCAAACATTTAAACAACATTATTGCCTGTTATTTGCTGCCTTCTTTATTCTGCCTTATGAATTTTCTCTGCTCTTCCTTTCCAAGATTTTTATTAATTCTCCTTGATGATGGATAAAGCAAAATGTGTTTTAATGTAGTACTATTATTAATACACTTCAGTGTGACTCGACCATAGAAGGCAGTTTGTAAACTGCTTTGCAGAAAGAATGTTTGTGGCAGCTCTCTTTGTAGTGGCCAGAAACTGGAAACTTAGTGGATGCTCATCAGTTGGAGAATGGCTGAATAAATTGTGATATATGATTGCTATGCAATATTATTGTTCTGTAAGAAATGACCAGCAGGATGATTTCAGAAAGGCCTGGAGAGACTTACATAAACTGATGCTGAGTGCAATGAGCAGGACAGGAGATCATTATATACTTCAACAACAGTACTATATGATAATCAATTCTGATGGACATGGCCCTCTTCAACAATGAGATGAATCACATCATTTCCAATAGAGCAGTAATACATTTAACCAGCTACACCCAGTGAAAGAACTCTGGGAGATGACTATGAACCACTAAATAGAATTCCCGATCCCTCTATTTTTGTCCGCCTGCATTTTTGATTTCCTTCACAGGCTAATTGTACACTATTTCAAAGTCCAATTCTTTTTGTATAGCAAAATAACTGTTTGGACATGTATACTAATATTGTATTTAATTTATACTTTAACATATTTAACATGTATTGGTCAACCTGCTATCTGGGGGAGGGAGTGGGGGGAAGAAGAGGAAAAATTGGAACAAAAGGTTTGGCAATTGTCAATGCTGTAAAATTACCCATGCATATAACTTGTAAATCAAAAGCTATAATTAAAAAATGCTTTGCAGATAAGTATTAAATAATAATAGTTAATAAATAGTGTATTTGGTACTTACTATATACTAGATGCTTTGTAAATATCTTGTCCTCACAAACATGAGAGATAGGTGCTATTATGATTTCATTTTTACAACTCAGAAGCAGAGGATCTGATACATTATTTGAACTCATGTCTTCATTATTTCAGACACAGTGTCAGCATATTCAGATTTAGTCAGGCAATATCTGCCTGAATAACTGAAATTTTAAGAAAGTTAAAACTATGATAAGAACATTTCCCCTCAAAAATAAAAGTATATTCATTTCAAGAATACCACAGGGAAAAATATAAGGGGATGGAAAATCATTATTTTTCCTTTCTAGGAAGATGGTAATGTTAGATTGTATTACACCTTTCTATATGATGTTACTATTCCCATGTGCTATAATCCCCACTTTAAAATATTCCTTTTTTTTTTCATTCTACCCACTAAAACCTTACCTCTCCTACAAGACAAATTTTACATGAAAACATCTTTTATCCTTGCAACTAATAATGATTATTTCCTAAGTTGGTAGAATATACACTTATTTTAGATTCTGAAAACCTTAGTCTGGTCCTTAAAACTGATATTTCCAAGTTATATGATTCTGAACAATTTAATCAATCTCCAGATGCAAAATTTCCTAATTTGAAAACTGAATTGATATTTTCTATTCTATCTCACAGAATTATTGGGAGAAAAGTTTATTTAATATCATATTAGATTCATGATTAAATGTATATACAAAGAGAGGGGGGAGAGAGAGGGAGAAAGAGAGAGGGAGAGGAAGAAGGGAAGAGAGAGGGAGAAAGGGAGGGAGAGGGAGAGGGAGAGAGAGGGAGAAAAAGAGAGAGAGAGAGAGAAGGATCGGGGAGAGGGAGAAGGATGAAGTAGAGAGAGAGGAAGGAAGGGAGAGAGAGAGGAAGATAAAGAAAAACAAAACAAACAGAGAAAGACAGACAGAAATAGAGAATCTTTTTGTTTCGAATTTCTTTTTTATATAGCTTTTTAGTTACAAAACACATGCATGAGTAGTTTCCAACATTCACCCCTGTAAAACTTTGTGTTCCTTTTTTTTTCTCCCTGACTTCCCCCATCCTCTCCTTTAGATGGCAAGTAATCAAATATTTGTTAAATATATGCAATGAAAGAATCTTTTCATCGGGTATACAGTGATTTCCCAAACTAGATTGGCAGGGCTTTAAATGAAGACATCCTGTTTACTGATGCTTCAAAATACCCGTAACACCTGAGATAGTAAAGTACTGTCGATATCTCTTAAATGATGGATCTTTGATTACTAAAATAACTCACTTCCTACCAAATGAAGAAAATTAAGGCTTCAGCCTCTTTAAATATTCTAAGACATCACATATTCAGAAAGAAATTAAATTTAGCCTTTTATTTCTTTACAGATTATTAAAGACTTCATGCTTAGGTCTATTTTTCATGCCTATGAACCTAATTTGTGTGAACAAAATAACACCACTGAAAAATTATTCCAACATAATTAAATCTATGTCTCAAATGTAGTTGGGTACTGTTATCCTGGATCCAAAGGTTTAATTGGATAAAGTAGGCTTTCTAAATGTATATTAGCAAAATCTTTCTCCCTCTTTCTTTCAAATTAGGGATTAGTTTCTGCTTGTAGTTCTATGGACACCTTATCAATTAAATGGCATTCGAATGTTTTTAAAAGAATGTCCTTGCACATAACAATTAAAAACAAAGAATAGTTTTTTTTTTTTTTTTTTTGCATTAAAGCTGATAGCCTCCATTTTAATTATAATCAATGAAAAATTATATATGACATGCTGAATTTAATATCAAATGGTATTTCTATTTTATATTCAAGGGGATGACAGCGATTCAATGAAAACTATTCCTTCTATTAAGCATTGTGAATGTATAGCTATTGAGCATCCACTGATACCAAGTTGTTACAGTGAAACATTAGCAAATAACTTGGTTGTCCTGTGTTTTCCAGACACAGGTTAAGAGCTGTCGAGAAAATTAGGTGAATGATATATCCTTTTGAGAAGTGGTATCATATTATAGAAGAAAATAAGTTGAGTATAATATCCTATGATATGATAAAGGAAAAATGATATGTGGGATGCTCACTGAGTACTAGCACCTCTGGTAGGAGGACTTGACAAATCTTATTTAGGACTATCTTTAACTCAACTCTTACCAGTGGTTTTGAGAAGCTGTAACATGAGAGTATGCAGACCCAGTAAAATCATTTCTGGTGGGCTAAAAGAGGATGTGGGTACACAAGAAGTGTTGTGATCTAGTTCAGATGGATCTGAATTGGTCCCTGTTCGGGTGCCAAAATGTGGTGATCTTTTTCTTCTCAAAACGCAGCCAGGTGATAAAAGTTCAGATCTTTTATAATCTCCAATATAGCCCGGTTAGCTTAGAGGCCTATCTCTCTGCTTGGTTCCAAGAGCTCTCTCCGAATGTCGCCAAATCCAAAGGTCTGGTCCTTCAGCCTCTGCCTCTGCTTTCTTCAGCCTCCAGCCAGCTCCACTCTTCATGTCATTCTGGTGAAATCTCAACTTGTAGCTTCTTCACTCTGAAGAACTTCTTCGACTGGCCCATTGAAGCTCTATTTATGCTCCTTCAAGAGAGGGATTGTGGGTTTTCTCCCATAGTGCTCTCTGGCCCAAAGAGCTTCAAGGGAGGTGTGAACTCCTTGAACTCCAATGAGTAAAGGTGTGAACACAAGCCTTGTATTAATTAGTTCTACTTAGTACCTTGTTTCAGGTTCTGCCAAAACATCTTCTTGTAAGATTAGATCAACTCTAATTAGTTAGCAGTTAGTAAGGATTCCAACATCTCCCCCTTTCTTTTGTTTGAAAACATAGAGAGTTTCTGAGGGGGTACACATAAATCCACCAATATGGGCCAGAACTTTGTAACAGATATACATGGTATACATAAATCCATCAATATGGGAGGCATTATACATAATTTACATAAGCACATAGCAATATAACACAGGCTAGTAGTAATGTAACATGAATCAACCTGAAGATTTATACATGTCCATAAGTCCTAGAAATAGTCCATAAGCAATCCATTGTCCATTAGTTCATGTGCCAGGAATCTAATAATTCTTGTAATCTCTGAAGTACTGCAAAAGGTCTCATCAACAATTTTTCATCTCAGGGAACCCAATGATTCTTGCTGGTTTTTCAAGAACTAAAACAGTTTCATCTTGTGTTAGGAAATCCAATGATTCCTGAAGATTTTAAAAGTCTTTTTAACAGTCTCCTTGTCAGCCATTTGATTCTTTCTCCATCTGTGGAAATATAAGCAGATCCTCTTCCCCAAGCAGTTAATCTAATTCCCTTCTATTTACCAAATTTGGGATTTCTCCTCATCATCTGGTAATTACATTGGAGCTGTTTGCACTGGATATTGCCTTGTTGTCTTAAAAGGCCTGTATTCTTCCCAACTGTAATCCTGATTGCTTTTCTGTTGGTTGACATCAGAGTTCTGAATTTCTAAAGTCTCTCTGGGTGTAACCTCAGCTGCTATTATGCCCCACCTGTCCTTTGATTGATACTTTGGAGCTGGATCCTGCCTCTCATTTCTCTGGGTCATCCTACATTCAGAGGCCTAGTGAAAGCCTCGGTTACATTTTGGACATGGGGTGTTGGGTTTTCTCTCACCCTGTCTTCTCACTCTATCTCCATTTCTACATTGAGCTCTCAAATGTCCAACTTTTCCACATTGAAAACATCGACGAGTTTCTCTATAATTCCTTTGCCAAGAAGGACCTTGTCTTTCCATGTTCATCATAGTTTGGGCATAATAAGCATTTATGTCCACTGTGGCACAGCGTCTTATGATCTCTTCTAAAGGAGCATTTTTGTCTAGCCCCCATATAATTCTCTTGCAAATCTCATTGGCATTTTCTTTAGCCAGATGTCTGGTCATTATTTCTGTTGCTGCATTATCTCCAATGGTTCTTATTACAGCTGTTTGTAAATGTCCCACAAAATCTGCAAAAGGTTCATTGGACCTTGCTCTATTTTTGTGAAAGCATTATTTCCATCTTTCTGTCCAGGGAGAGAATTCCAAGCTTTTATTGCAGCTTTAGAAATTTGCTCATACACTGTTATGGGATAATAAATCTGTTCTGAACTCTCTGCATACTGACCTTCTCCAGTTAGTTGGTGAAAAGCAACTTGTACAATAGCTCCTGTTTGCCTATTGCGTTGGGCTTGAATCCTACATAATTCATGAAACTCTGAAAGCCACAATAAATTTTGTCCCGGTTCAAGAAATGTTTTAGCGATGGATTTCCAGTCATTCGGGGTTAAGATTTCATAAGACAAATTATCCAGTAACATCTTCACATAAGATGATGTAGCCCCATAAAGAGTGCAAGCCTTTTTCAAATCTTTAATTTTTCCCAAATTAAAAGGAGTGTATTTTCTCTCTTTTGACCTGAGGAGTTGAGCTCTTCAATCACAGGATATGCATTTATAAAATCAGATATATCTTCTCCTTCATTTTTTGCTTTAATTAATGCTTTTTCTAATCTTGTCAAATTCTGCTTTACAGGAGAAGCTGACAGTGTTTCTGTCTCTCTCCCTCCCCTTGTTCCACACATGAAGGGTTAATTGCAGGGGGAGGGTCATGAGATGTGGAATCATCTAATTCCTCCTGCTGTGAAGTATCACACTCAGAATTGTAATTAACTCCATTCTCATCTGATTCATCCTCCTTTTCACTTAGTAAAGTTGGCACTTCTTCCTCCTGTACTTTCCTTTTCATCATTCTATCACTTAAATAACTTCTTATAGCCAATTGTATTACATTATATGTATTAATTATTGAGTTAGGCCCATTTTTATCATAGAATTGACAAAGATCCTCTCCAACCAATTTCCATTCATTTAGATCTAATTCCTTTTCAAGAGAGAAACAAGGACATATGTCCTTTACAGTTTGTAAAAATTCAGTGATTTGCTGTAAACTTATAATTAAACCTTGGCTTTCCATAATTTTGACAATGCTCTCTAAACATTTTCCTTGAACAGAAACAGGCTGTTTTCTAAATATCTGTCCCATCTTAGATGAAATTCTACTTTAACTCTTCTAACAAAATTTCTTTGTTGCACTCACCCTAATTTTTTGGGTTGAAGAGTCTTTTCCACTGGATCAGGATCAGAGGCTTTTCCACTTGAATCAGGATCATAGCTTTTCCACTGAAATCCACTGGGGGGGGGGGTCTGTTCGCCCCACGTTGGGCGCTAAAATGTGATCTAGTTCAGATGGATCTGAATCGGTCCCTGTTCGGGTGCCAAAATGTGGTGAGCTTTTTCTTCTCAAAACGCAGCCAGGTGATAAAAGTTCAGATCTTTTATTATCTCCAATATAGCCCGGTTAGCTTAAAGGCCTGGGGGCCAAAATGTTGTGATCTAGTTCAGATGGATCTGAATCGGTCCCTGTTCGGGTGCCAAAATGTGGTGATCTTTTTCTTCTCAAAACGCAGCCAGGTGATAAAAGTTCAGATCTTTTATTATCTCCAATATAGCCCGGTTAGCTTAGAGGTCTATCTCTCTGCTTGGTTCCAAGAGCTCTCTCTGAATGTCGCCAAATCCAAAGGTCTGGTCCTTCAGCCTCTGCCTCTGCTTTCTTCAGCCTCCAGCCAGCTCCACTCTTCATGTCATTCTGGTGAAATCTCAACTTGTAGCTTCTTCACTCTGAAGAACTTCTTTGACCGGCCCATTGAAGCTCTATTTATGCTCCTTCAAGAGAGGGATTGTGGGTTTTCTCCCATAGTGCTCTCTGGCCCAAAGAGCTTCAAGGGAGGTGTGAACTCCTTGAACTTAACCCCCCCCCAGTGGATTTCAGTGGAAAAGCTACAATCCTGATTCAAGTGGAAAAGCCTCTGATCCTGATCCAGTGGAAAAGACTCTTCAACCCAAAAATTAGGGTGAGTGCAAAAAAGAAATTTTGTTAGAAGAGTTAAAGTAGAATTTCAGCTAAGATGGGACAAATATTTAGAAAACAGCCTGTTTCTGTTCAAGGAAAATGTTTAGAGAGCATTGTCAAAATTATGGAAAGCCAAGGTTTAATTATAAGTTTACAGCAAATCACTGAGTAAAGGTGTGAACACAAGCCTTGTATTAATTAGTTCTACTTAGTACCTTGTTTCAGGTTCTGCCCAAAACATCTTCTTGTAAGATTAGATCAACTCTAATTAGTTAGCAATTAGTAAGGATTCCAACAAAGAAGCCTCAAACTCATCTGTGAATTGGGATAATGTCTACTCCAAGCATGTCAAGAATTCTCCTGGCAGAACAGATGAATAAAAATGACCATAAAGACAACTGAAGCAGATGCTGTCTAGCATTAGGGTTTGATCAGATATCAGAGATATCACAGTTATCCACTATATCCTGGATCATCACCAATCATCCTGATTTTTGTCTTGCCAACTTCAGTGACTCTGAAAGAGAGAATGAGGTTGACCACTCTGTTCAACTCTTGATTGCTTAAATCTGATTCTCATCAAAGTCCAGACATCTTTCCACAATATGATTGATCTTCTTTAAAAGTAAAAGTTGAACAACAAGAAAAATAAGCCAACCAAGACATATAAGCCGAAATTGCCTCAACTGAAAAACAACAAAATCAAATAAAGATATCAAAGAAAAAAGTAAAGAAAAACCAAAATATGCCACCCATTCTCTCCTTATCAATACCTAAGAGATCTGAAGAGACAAAAAGAAAGAAGAGAGGAGGGGAAAAATAAAATAGAGAACTAGAAAGAAGGGAAAAGGTAAAGAATCTTATGAATTAGGTCTCTTAACCTTAACTCAAACAAATTAAGATTGTGACATTGAAAAAGACAATTTCTTTTTCTTCCCTCATATCTAAATTGTGGTAATTCAGCTACATGTTTTCTAATGACCCTAATACTTTTAATATGTATGATTTCACTAAATTGTGTAATTAGCATATATACATAAAATAAGTATATAATATAATATCATATGTTAAATAATATATAATATACATGTATATACAATATATATAATGGGAAAGCATATGAAAAATTACTTACTGAGATTTGGAATTTGTATAATCTGTGACAAAAAATAGTTTCATCACAAGTGAAAATGTATATTCTTTGTAGAACTAGAGTAGGAAAGGAGTTGATCTCAATTAAATTATCTATCCACATGTATATAAATATGAATTTGAGTGGGTCAGTAATTTAATGATAATGAGAATAATATGAGTCAACAGTCTAATATTAGTACTTCTCTCAAAAAAATTTTTTTCCTAATAATAGCTTTTTATTTTCAAAATACATGCAAAGATAGTTTTCAACATTCATTCTTGCAAAACCTTGTGTAAAATTTTTTCTCCCTCTTTCCCTCCACTTCTCCTCTACAAAGGCTTTAATCCAATATATGTTACACTTGTACAATTATTCTAAACATATTCCATATGTATTATGCTGAACAAGAAAAATCAAAATAGAGTGGGTGAAAAATTTAGAGAAGGGCGCAGAAAAGAATTTCATTGAGTGAGAAAACATGGAATGTCTGTGATCTGTATCCTTTGATAGACAACTTATATTGATTAAATGGAAATGCATGTTTTTTACAGATAAGAAAGCATTGAAATGGCAAGATAGGAAGCATCTGGAGTCTTACTAACAAAGACAGAAAAAGAAGGGTAGGAAGAAGAGGTCAGGGACTAGAAGGGGTTGTCTACTTAAGATATCACCCCAAAACAACTTCAGATCATTTCTATTAGTACTTATAATTCAGGGGGAAAATTGCCTAATTAAAAAAAAAAAACAGAGCATGGGACCATATTATCATTACAGGAGACCAGTACATTTAGTATCATTCAAAGATGATTTTAGTATATTAAGTTAAAAAGGCTTTGTACAAACAAAACCATTTCAGACAAAATTAGAAGGCAAGCAGAAAACTGGGGGAAATGTTTTTACATCCAAGAGTTCTAATAAAGGCCTCATTTCTAAAATATGTAGAGCATTGACTCATTTTTTTTCAGATTACAAGCTATTGCACTATTTGATAAATTATCAATTGATAAATAGTAATAAGATGAAATGACAAGTTTCAGATGAAGAAATTAAAACCATTTCTAGTCATATGAAAAAAATGCTTTGAATCACTATTGATCAGAGAGATACAAATTGGGACAACTTTTCAGTATCACTACTCATCTATCAGATTGTTAAGATTACAGAAAAAGATACTGATGAATGTTGGAGGGGATGTGGGAAAACTGGGATATGAATACATTGTTGGTGGAGTTGTGAACTGATTCAACCTTTCTGGAAAGCAATATGCCCAATAGGTCATAAAACTCTACATACCATCTGCATCCAGAAAGAGGCCTGTGAGAACTGAGTGTGGGTCTCACCATAGTATTTTCATATTGTAGAGAGCTGGAATTCTGAAAAGGTATGCTTGAATCAAGGGCAACAGAGTACTTATAGTAAGTACCTACTCAGTGTGAGATAACGGTTCCCTATTCAATGGGATGGTGATGTAATGGATGTGCATGCTCAGTGTGCTGTAGTGATGTAATCATACTGAGGTATTTAAGGGAGTCTCAGACACAGACACAGAGAAGACTTCAGGTTTGAGACTCCAGATTCCAGACTCTGGACTCTATCTTTGACCATCCTCATGAGTCTCCTGCCTTCTTCATTCCTCTACTAAGACCAAGGCTGGTCCAGAGGTCCTCAGAGAGCTAGTCCAGACAGTATGTTTTGTCACTCCAACTTGGGGGCATTAGAAAGCAGGATATTTTAATCACCCCAGTGTGGGGGCTCTAGAAAGGAAAGGAACATTTTGTCACCCCAACTTGGGGGCTCTAGAAAGCACACTACATTATGTTTGTTGTTGTTTGTTTGCTATTTTTCTTCTTTCTCATTTTTTCCCTTTCTTATGTGATTTTTTTTTTTTTGCAGCATGATATATGTAATGTTCTTCTCTAAAGTGTAATATTCTATGGGAACAGGTTTCTTGGGGGGCTTCTGAAGGCAGCCTTAGTTTCAGTTCAGTGTAATCATCCCAAATTCAGCCGGGAGTTAAAGTCCAAATCCTTTATCGTCTCTTTCCAAGTCTTGTCTCCTTCCTTGGGCCCAGTTAGCTTTCTTAGAGGCCTATCTCTTTCCTTGCTTCCAAGAGTATCTGCCGCTAATTTTTACCTCTGCCAGCTTCAGCCTTCAGCTAGCACAAAGGTGAAAATAGAATGAATCTGTCTCTGCCTCTGAGAGCTTCTAGTGGGCTTCTCTTCTCTGATCTTGACAACTCCTCCTTATATGCCCACACTGAGTAATACATCAATCTTTATATCACTAGGAAACCATTATTTGTTGTAGGATTAAATCAGTGCTAAACTAAATTTAACCCATGTCTCCTCAATTCCATTTACTTAGCACCTTGTAAGAATCCTAACAAATATATGTGGAATATATATATATATAGAAAAATTGTATATATTGGATTACTTCCTGTGTAGGGCAAAGGTGAAGCTAAAAGAGGGGAAAAAATTGAACACAAGGTTTTGCAAGGGTGAATGTTGAGAACTATTTTTGCATGTATTTTGAAAATAAAAATCTATTATTAAAAAAGAAAACAAAATGCAAACAAACCACAACAATAAAAGTGAAAATACTATATTGTGATTCACATTCAGTCCCCACAGTCCTCTCTCTAGGTGCAGATGGCTCTCTTCATGACAAGACAACTAGAACTGGTTGAATCAGCTCACTGTTGATAAAAGCCATCTATCAGAATTAATCATCATAAAATCTTGCTCTTTCTGTGTACAATGTTCTCTTGGCTCTACTCACCTCACTCAGCATCAGTTCATGTTAAGTCTATTTGGGTCTCTCTGAAATCATCCTGCTGATTGTTTCTTATGCAAAAATTATATTCCAAACAATTCATATTCCATAACTTATTTAACCATTCTCCAACTTATGGGCATCCACTTTCCAGGTCTTTGCTAATACAGAAAAGGAATGCTACAAAAATTTACCACATGTGGGTTCAGGCCCAGTGGAAACAGAGCTGAATCAAAGTGAAGGCACAGTTTTATAATCTTCTGGGCAGAGTTCCATATTGCTCCAGAATGGTTGAATCCATTCACAGTTCTACCAACAATGTGTTAATGTCTCTGTTTTACCATATCCCCTCCAAAACTCATCATTATCTTTTCCTATCTCCTTAGCCAATACAAGAGGCATGTAGTGGCACCTCAGTTTTCTTAATTTGCAATCCTATGATAAATAGTTATTTAGAGAATTTTTTTCATATGACTAGAATTGATTTCAATTTCTTCATCTGAAAATTTTCTGTTCATAATCTTTGATCATTTATTAATTGGATATATTTTCTTATGAATTCTTATAAATTTTCATTTAAATTATTGTTATGAATTATAGTCAATGCATTTTTTATCAGAACACGTGGATGTAATTTTTCCCAGTTTACTGCTTTCATTCTAATCTTATCTGCATCATTTTGCTTGCACAAAAGGTTTTTATCTTAATATAATTAAAATTATCCATTTCCCATTCCATGATGTATTTTATTTCTTCTTTGACCACAAATTCTTTTCTTCTCCACAGATGAGAGACAGACCATACTTTGTTCTTCAAATTTGCTAATAGTATCATTTGTCGTGTCTAAATCATGAACCCAATTTGATCTTATCTTAATATAGGATGTTAGGAGTGAGTCAATGCCTAGTTTCTGCCATCCAACTTTCCACTTTTCCAAGCAATTTTCATCAAATAATTAGTTATCCCAGAAATTGGCATTTTTGGATTTGTCAAACACTAGATCACTACATCGTGATCTAGTGCATCATGCAAACCTAACCTATTCAACTTATCAATTACTGTATTTCCTTACCAGTATCATATGACTTTGATGACTGCTGGGTTTTTTTTTTTTTTTTAAATCGAGGTTTAAGTCTATTTCAGCTAGGCTACTTTATTTTGCATTTTTTTCATTAATTCCTTTAAGTTTCTTAACATTTTGTTCTTCCAGATGAAATTTCTTCTTATTTTTTCTAGCACTGAAAAATAATTTCTTGCAAGTTTGGTTAGTATGGCATCGATGAGTACATTAATTTAGGTAGAATTGTCATTTTTATTATATTAGCTCGGCCGACCCATGAGCACTTAATATTCTTTGAATTGATTAGATTCAAGTTTATTTGTGTGGAAAGTGTTTGGTGATTGCTTTCATATAGTTCCTGACTTTGTCTTAATATTTAGACTGCCAAAATTTTACATTATTTACAGTAATTTTCGATGGAATTTCTCTTTATATCTCTTGCTAATGAACTTTGTTGATAACATATAGGCATGTTCATGATTTATGTGGATTTATTTTGTATCCTGCATCTTAACTAAAGTTGGTAACTATTTCTAGTAGTTTTTAGTTGATTCTCTAAGAGTCTCTAAGTATACCATCATAGCATCTACAAAGAGTGATAATTGTGTTTCCTTATCAACTACACTAATTCCTTTAATTTCTTTTTCTTCTCTTATTGCTAAAGCTAATAATGTCGAATAGTAATGGTGATAATGGACAATCTTGTTTCATTCTTGGGGATGGTTCTATGGGTATTCCCATTACATATGAAGCTTGCTGATGGTTTTGGTGATATCTTAATCTAGTAATTTTTTTGTTGAATGATTCATACACTTGGTGACAAATGATATAAAATAGAAAGAATCTAGAATGTATTTATTAAGAATTCTGGGGGGGAAAGCACACAAATCCTCAATATAAAGATGATATTTTAGTTATTGCTATAAATTAGAGGTAGAAACTTGAAAAGAGAAAGGGAAATTTGTGAAATGATTGTCTTGTTAAGAAGATGTTAAAAATAAGATTTGGATTCTAGCTTAAAATATGGGAATTATTGCTTCAGGGGCTGAGTATGCCTAATAAATTCCTAATAAATTTAGAGTTTTCATAAGCTCTTTTTAATCTAATGGAACTGGGTGTAAGAGAGAAAAAGGGGGAAAAACTACTATCAAATTTCTTTTAAGACGAATGGAACCAAGTCCAGTAGGCACAGAGCAGGGAGAAATGTCATAAGAATGGACTACTCCTATTTAAGTCATTTTCAACACTAGTACCATCACTAACTATAACAAAATCCAGCAACATAAGTTATGGCCTTACATGTCTATACACAATCATATTAAATGTTAATAATATTACCAAGGCAAATTGAACAAATTTTATATGACAAATAGCATCAATGATAAATCTAGCATAATAAATATTTCTGAGATTTAATGGACAGGACTTATAATGGTGTGTGTACCATTATAAGACTAAAAGTTTTATTGGGATCTCTTGAGAAATGGACAGTCCACTCACTGGAATTCTTCAGTGAGGGCAGGTCAACCCTAACAGAAATCAAAGGCAATTATATAGTCACAAACCACAAGAATCCATGGCATCCCCCTCCCCTTATCCAATTAATTTTATATACTTGCTTAGTATTTAGATGTAGCATAGGTTTGCTAAATTCTAGTCAGTCCCATATGGTTGACCTAAATTTTATGGTCATCACTTTTACAAAGTTTACAATTGTTTGCAGGTGTGTTTCCCTAAGTTTATGGATTTATGGTGGTTGGTTTACAACTGTTTATTTCAGCTGGTATGAACATTCCATTTCATTTTCCCAAACAAATCAGACCTTCATAAATTAAATTTAGGTTATAGGTTCAATCTAGCTTAATTAATAAATTCATGAGAAACTACATAATCCCTCACAATTGAAAAGAATGGGAGCAGTTACAATTCTGAAAAGTCCTCAGTTTCCCATCACACTCAGTGGGAATAAAGTTATGAAGGTATTTATTTTATTTAAAAATACTATTAAAGGAGTACATCAGTATCATCTTTTATTAAGTAAAAATATTAATGTGAAGAAATTTAGCACCTAGAAGAGGTGAAATGCAATAATGAATGCAAATAATGAAATGCAAGTGGAAGAAAGCCAATGTAAAGAAGAAAAAAAAACTGAAATAATATTGTTTTTCCAATTATAGACTAGCAAAAATGAAGTATGGTTACTTGTGATCCATTCAAAAAAATTATCAATTCTGGTATAGAAGTATAGCAATGGGAAACTTAAAATATCCAGATGTCTACTAGAATTCTTCCTTTTCCTAAACAAACCATCTCATAAATTAAATTATTACAATAGGTAACTTGAAATGGCAGGTAAGATTCAGAGTTGTACTGGATCTTAGATATTTAGTATAAATCCTTCATTTATAGGGTATAATTGAAGAACAGAAATATTCAATGATTTGCTCAAACCTAGTCTCATAGGAATGAATTACTAATTAATTTATGGAATTATAAAATGGAGGCACACAGGCCAGATTCTTTTAATACTCACTAAACTACTAGAAACAGTTACCAACTTTAGTTAAGATGCAGGATACAAAATAAATCCACATAAATCATGAACATGCCTATATGTTACCAACAAAGTTCATTAGCAATAACTGTTGTTAGTAGGAAGTGAGACTATAGTAACACTTTAATAATGTTTGAATGGTTCAGGGGGAAATGACACAAATAAGTACAAACATTGTGTAAAAACTGAGGAGAACACAGAGTTGTGTAGAAGGAGGAGGGAGATGGAATGATTGAGAAAAGTAGCAATCATGAGAAGGTCACAGATAACCATTTACATAACTATAGATTACAGTTGGAGGCACTAGGTAGTATGTACTCAGAGAGTTGAAAGAATACTCAGGGGCCAAGATTTTAGGGGTCTCATTTTCATAGGGTTTAGTAGGAGACAGAATAACTTTTATCTGTTTCACCTTGAAATTAAATCATCAACAAATCCACATCATTTCATAGTTGTTAGGAAAAAAAAAACTTTAAAATTAACAGTTATATTCCCTCAAAATTATAAACAGCATCTGGTATTCTGCTGATCTTCCTGCAGATGACTGAAATTTATCTGAGGTTTATCTATTATAGTACCAAAAGCCTCTGACAGTAAAGCTTAAAAGACTTTTAATTAAGCCATAGTCTTGGCATACTATTGTTGGTTAATGTATCATAGTTTTAAAATTTTGCTCATTTGATCTATGGAACAGTTTCTATGTGACTTCTAGATTCCTCTTTGAAAACTTACTTCTTGCTACTGTTAGTTAAAAATGTATGTACTATATTTACTACATGGGCAGAGGGAAAGTGGTCAAAGGAACCAGAATAAGATGTAATTTTAATAAACATAGTTAGCAATAAAAGTGGGATTTGAACTCTGATTCTCTCATTCTAGATCCAGCATGGTTTCCCTTACATCACACGGCTTCACATAGGAATTATTATTGTTAAGTCCTATTAAAATATTACTGTTTAGAGCCTTCGAGGGAGTAATTTTTCCACCTTAGATTTCAAGATGGAGAAAAGAGAACAAAGCTAATAATAGACACTCACCTATATTTGGGAAAGTGTATTTCAAAGGGTTCAAAGAAATGAGAGTTTTGTTGCTATAACCTAAAGTTGTATAGCTCAAATAAACTCGAGAATCATAAAAGTCCTTAAAGAATGAAACTCTGAAGAAATTAACTCAAATTTACATGTTGACATGTCTATTGAGGGGGAAGTGTAACAATACTTAAAGTAGCCAATTTGTTTCATTGGGGATTTTGTATTCCTAATCAAATATCTTACACATAAGTACTTAATATTAACAATAATGATTATATTTTAGATAGTATTTTAAAGTTTGTAAAATATTTTATTTTGGTTTTATTTTAATTGTCAGAACAATACTCTAGGATAAAAATCACTATAATGACCATTTTACTAATGAGGATACTAGGGCAAAGAACGACTTTCTGAGGATTGCACATCTAAAATGTGCCTCAGACAGGATTTTAATTCAGATCTTTCTGATTTCAAGTCTAACATTCTAATTGAAATACATAATAAATTGACTAAACACATTTGAATTATATATATGCATATCTATATATGTATTTATGTATAATCAAATATTATATAACAATGTGCTATAAGAAACCGAAATTATGAAGAATTTATAAAAATATTCAAATTCTTATGAATTTATTCAAAGTGCAGTAAGCAGAATCAGGCAATAATATAGAAATTGATAATAGAAATGTAATTTGTGCACAGGAAAGACCAAAGGAAAAACAAAACAAGCAAACAAAAAACCTTAAGAGTATAATTTTAATATCCAACTCTGACTTAAGAAGTGGTGATAAAATGCATTGTTTGTTTCTTCTATGAAATTAGAGCCTATGGGCATAAAACATTACATAAAATATGAGACATAGTTAATGTGTTGACTGATTTGCTGAAATGTTTTTTTTTTTATTTTTTTCTTTTGAAATCTTTGTTGTACAAGAGTAATTCTAGGGAGGGACAGACTTAGAAATAAAGGTAATCTGCATACACACATATGCATACATATTATATATCTATATCTATATATATCTATATATATATCTATATATCTATATATATCTATATCTATATCTATATATATCTATCTATGTTTTTGTGTGTGCTATCAACCAAAATAAGCAATGAAAGCATTTCTATATGATATATAGCAGATTGAAGCCAGGTAGAGTAAATATGGATGAAGGCAAAAGAATGACACAGATTAAGTATCATGCCACAATGAACTCAGGATGGTGATAAACATTAAAGACAAACAAAAAGTCTTTCCTAAAAAATGGTGTTGTCAGGGCAAAGAACAAAGAAAGGATAGAGTTCTGATTAAGTCACAGTCAGAAGACATTAGATCAAAATTGTGTCAAAGTCACAGCTTGTGTGACATTAGAAAAATATTTTAACTTTTTTGAATCTCAGCTTTTTCACTTACAAAATGAATTTATTGGACTAATCCATATCTAAGTTTTCTTATAGACCTACTGGACTCTAGTTATGTAGTTATGTAGAACTTGGAGTACTATATAATTGTAAATTTTATGGTATTTCCAATTGAAAACAATTTTAGAAACAATCCTAATTTTAATCCTTTTTAGAGAATTGGACAGTTTGATTTTAAAGATATTTGTCATTTATCTTATACAAAAATCGAAATAATTTACTTATTCTTCTTGATCATATGGCTTGTTGTACCACTGGCATGAAATTAATGAACACAAAAATTCAAGATATACTAAAAGATTCAATGGGAAAAAATGACAGCTGTATGACCTATGACCAATTGCTTTGCCACTCATCGGATTTTATGTCAGTTTTCAAAGCACTTTGCTAATAAAAGGTGATCCACTGAGCTATGCTATCTTAGTTGGATGAAATGGAATAATCAAAAGTGCCAATGTGGGGCTAGCTTTTCAACCTTGCAGAGAATAAATTAGGCATAGCTCTCCTACACCTGTCATTTAGATTTGTTTAGGAATTTTAGAAGCATGGATTTTATTGCTTTTTTTTAGTACACAATCCTTCAGTTAGTTAAAATCTTTAGAAACCATATTTTACTAAAGATGAACATTTTAAATAAATGATTCAAATACATCAATTTATATTGCAAATAAGAATTTACAAGAATGCTTTTATTTTTCTATACTTTTTAGTGGGTAAATATAATAAAATATATTGGCAAAGAGTAATTACCTCATATTTGTTATTTAGGACTCCAAAAGGAGATCTGATAAAATGCTATCATTTATATTGTTTTTAATAGTTTTGAAATATTATATTTTATTCTACTCCAGGGAGGAGAGAGTTTACTTTATTTCCATCTAGAATGTGAGCATTAAAGGGACTCATGAGATCTTACAGAATCTAAGAACCAGGACATACCTCAGAAATAATTTAGTCCAACCTTTTCAGTTTAGAGATAAAGAAAGCAAAATACAAGAGAGATAAAAGAATCATCTCAGGTTGCACAGTTAGTGACCAGTGATTTGTCTGACCATTATTCATGGTTCTTTTTCTTTTGCTTTATTGAGTAATGTGATCTGAAAGTTTTTTTGTTTTTTTGTTTTTTTTATGAAAAAAAAAAAAAAAAGGAAAGCCATTTTCCTGATCTGTCAAGTGCGGTGCTTCAAAGATGTGAAATTTAAAGTATACACAAAGGCATTTATTGTACAATCTAGCATGGAGGGGGTTAGATTTTGCCAGGCATTTTGCTACTTATGCAGTAAAGGGTCCTCTCAACATCAACACTGATGATTTCCTTGTTCACAATTTAAATTAGAGTTGGGGAAGCAGCCATGAAGATATTGGTATCAAGAATTTGTAGTCATCCTGAGATATTCCAGACTCACAGATATGATGCCCATAATTTGACACCAATTAGTAATCTCACCTTGTCAAAGTAAATGCACACATCCACAAAATTATAGGTTTACAGAGTCTTTATGCTGACATCACTGTTGCATGCCTGTGAAACCTAGACAGTCTATCAATTTGATTCCAGAAAACTGAAATACTTCTATTTGAATTTTCTTGGGATTCTGAAGTTTACCTGGCAGTATAGTACCAGACATTGAATTCTTCTCTAATGCCGAACTTTCAAACATTCAGACTCTATTGAGTAGAGTTTAACCCTGAGTTTATCTAAAAGACTATTTTATAGGAAATCACATATGGCAAGCACTCACAAACAGTTCAGAAGAAACACTACTTGGGGGCTCTCAAGATCTTATGAAGAACTTTCATTTTGCCCATGTTGAAAGGCTATAGATATTAATAACATTCTCATACAGTTGTATGAGAGCATTGCTCTTTTCCTCCCTAGCATTTCTGGACCTTTCATTTCTTTTCAATTTGGCTCAGGTCATCTAAGCATCTGTTATTAGGAAATAATATAATTACTAATATACAATTACTATTTATATCAATTATAGAAGAATAGATATACAGAGAAGTATTACTTAAATATCAAATAAAGCAAGAGTTATAAGGCAAACTAAAATTTTGCTATACAATTTCAAGGTATGTAGAATTAGAGATTTTCCTTGAATGGTGACACTTGGGAATGTGGAATAGAATGATTTATAAAATGCAAAATCATACTCACAAAGGCTAAAAGAAGCTTCTACCACACAAAAGGAACTGTTATTACTTTAATATGATTTTTTTCATTGATGAACATAGAATTATTTATGATCATTGTCTGTGGGTATATGCCTTAAATGGATATGGAAATGAAATCATGATATTTATCTTGGATTCTCTAAGACTCATTGATAGTTTACTTAGATGGTATTTCTAACACTACAGATATCAATGCATCTGTACCTTATCATTCTATATGTCTCTTATTTTTCCTTGTATGAATTTCTCTCCAAGAATAGAAGTAGCTATAATGTGAAAAGTTGTAAAAGTCATGATTGAGGCAGAAAAAAATCCTTGCCAGAGTCAATAAATATAAATAGTAAAAATAGGTTCATTGTCAGCACTTATTGCCTTGCTTCAAAATTTTCTGATCACATTCATAGATTTGAAGGTTGAAGTGACTTTGGAGGTCATCTTGAGTTCTTTCATTTTATACATGTGGAGAAGCTTAGACAGGGTAAGTAATTTGCCCAAGATCAGAGTAATGTGTAACAGAGGAAAGATTTGAGGCTAGGGCTTTTCACCTCAAAGTCATTGTACACACATGGTATAGACTTTTTCTGAGGAAGAGCCAGTAATTTAAAAGAGACAAACACTAATATCCTAAAGTTACATCCTCAGGGCTACTTTCAAGTATCTGTCATTCTCCTTCTTCATCTAAATTTCTCCTGAATCTTTCCAGGCAAAGCAAACATAGCTCAAAGGAAATCACATAAAAAGAGCATTTACTTAAAATCAGAATGCTAAATAAATAACAAATTAAATCAAAGTAACAGTTCTTAGCACAAAATCTGGCATATACTAGGAATTTAATAAGTTCTTGTTGTCTTGCCATGATAAATCCTATCTTCAATCATATCCAAACTCTCATCTTTCAGTTCTCTGGGAATGGAGTTGATTTATAACTATTTTGCTTCTCAGAATGGCACTTGAGTCTAGAGAATGAGAAAGATGTGTTGATTACTTAAATGTGGATGATGCCACATGAAGACACATAAAATATGGGAGCAGCGGAGAAATAATTATTGCTTCTTCTCAGGACTCTTAGTATTTGCATGTATGGATGTGAGAATATATTGATAAGGAGTGATATCTCTTTCTAAAATTTCTTCCAGAAGCATTTATACCATAGGAATAAAAAAAATCTCATTTTCCCCCTTCCCCTTTGATTGTTTTATCTTCTAACTAAACTGTGTATGTCCTTTTCAACTAGAATTTATACAATATCTAATCCTTTTTACAAATTGAGTGTTTTGGAATTTTCTAAGCCCTTAAAGATAGCTCCTTCCTGCCCTAGCTCTATGTCTTTTCATGCAAAGCATCTTCCAAGAAGTCTAAGTATAATTTTAAGTTTTAATAGAGAAAAAAAAAAGAATAAGCTTTTGAAAAATGTCTATTGTATTCCAGGGAGTATGCAAAGAATTTTACAAATGTTATCTCATTTGCTCTTCACAATAACTATTGGGTAGATGTTATTATTATAATCATTTTAAGGATTTCGACAACTCCAACAAACTAAAGAAAACAGAGCTGAAATGACTTGCCCAGGATCACACAACATGAATCCGAGGCAGGATTTGAAGTAAGTGAACTGATTCTAAGACCAGAGCTCTATTCTCTGTGCAACTTATCTATTCAAACTAGCTTAAAATTGCATTAACATTTTTGGAAATCCAGCATGTTCTTATTATTTTATTAATGTTGTACACGAAAAAGTTGCTTTGATTTGTCACTTGATTATTAATATGCACTGCTTGGAGCCCTGAGACTTTCCTTATATATGAAAGTCAGAAAGATTTAGGGGTATTATTTTGTTTATAAATTTTTATTTTCTCATGTTTTAGAAGCCTAGGGACTCTCTTCTTATTTCACAAAAGCAAGGCATTATCTTTTACCTTATAGAAATATTGGACTTGTGGCCTTTCTTTATACTTACCTCCTAAGTGTCTCAGAACCAGCTGTAAATGCTGTTCTATAAAATACTGCAACTTGCGGCAACATAGGGGAGACATTTCCTAAAAGAAATGAATTCATTTTACAATGTATAAAGAATGAATTTTCAAAAAACATTGAATATCACGTTTTCAAATTACTTTAAAGAGCATCTATTTCAAAATTCATTTTACATTCTGGAAAATAGCCCTAGAAAGATGAGATCACTTGACCAAGATCCCAGAAACAGTGAATAGGAGAGTGGGAACTGGACAGCCCATCCTAAGACATTGATCTTTTCACTAAGCACATGATTTATAACTAAACCATGTCTTCTTTAACAACATTTAAGGGTTTCTTTTTTAAAATTTAAACAAAGCCATTAGAAAGAAGGCCTAAAGTGTAATTCTATTTTATACAAATGGAAGATGTCATAGAAATCCTTTAGAGATTTGTGAGTGTGTGTGTGTGTGTGTGTGTGTGTATGTGTGCATGTATGTGTGTATTGAAATACAAACTCCTAATTTCTTGACCTTCTTGGCAACACTGATTTTTTTTTAAATTCATAACACCTAGCTAGTAAAGCAGTCACAGAATGCAGTTCATCAACATATAGCACTATTTAAAACCAAGCCATCAACATTAATGGTCCTTCTCTTGGATTGTTTGACTGAAGCAGCTCATTGAAAGACATTTATGAGACCTTTGATTGAGTGCCCTTTCTTTGGTCTTCTACCTCCAGATCCCATAGTATCATTCTGTATCATATTGCCCATCTCTCTCAGTTGCTTCAGGTTCTGTGATCCCATCTGTTAGATGAATAAGGATACTTCCTCCACTGTACAAATTAGGATCTGTACATGTCTCATAATCCTGTCTATCTGTATAGGAATCCCTATACTATGATCCCAAATCCTACGCATGTAACATAAAATGTAGGGGATCCCAAATACTATGAACAATTTGTGTGACTTTTGGGAAAAAAAATTAGCCAGTTTCTTCATCTCTAAATGTAGACATTTAATGTGATCTTTTTTTTTTTCTTTTATAAATAGTATTTTTTTTTTTTACCAGTTACATGTCAAGAAAATTTTTGGAATTCATTTTTTACAAGATTTTGAGTTCCTTTTTTTTCTCCCACCCTCCATTTTCTCCCTTCTGAAGATGCAGTTTAATATAGTTTATATATGTGCTACTCTGTAAAATATATTTCGATATTAGTCACAGTTGTGAAAGAAGAAACAGATCAACAGGAAAATAAAACCATGAAAAGAAAACAAAATGAAAAAAAATATTTGAACTGCATTTAGAATTCATCAGTTATTTAACTGAATATGGACAGCATTTTCCTTTGAGTTATTTGTATTTGTCAGACCATTGTGTTGCTGAGAAGAGCTGAGTCATTCATAGTTGATCATCATACAATGTTTCTGATACAGTGTACAATCTTCTCCTGGTTCTTCTCATTTCACTTTGTGTCAGTTGGTATGAATCTTTCATTTCTTAATGCACAATGATATTTATTCATTGCATTTATATCCCACAGTTTATTCAGCAGTCCCTAATTAAAGAACTTTCCATCAATTTTCAATATTTTGCCACCACAAAAAGGGATGCTCTAATTATGTGACACATGTAGTCTTTGCCCACATTTTACGATCTTTTTGAGACATTGACCTAGTTATGGTATTACTAGATCTAAAGATATGAAGTTTGGTTATCCTTTGAAAATAGTTCCAAATCGCTCTACAGAATGGTTGGATCAGGTCACAATTCTACCAACAGAGCATTAGAGTAGCAATTTCCCTGCATACTCTCCAACACTGATCACTTTAAATTTTTTGCCACATTAGCCAATCTGAGAGAAGTGAGGTGACATCTCAGAGTTATTTTAATTGGCATGTTTCTAATCAAAAGTGATTTAGAACACTTGTTCATATACCTTTGAATAGTTTTGATGTCTTCATCTGAAAATTAACTGTTCGTTTACTTTAACAATTGGAGAATGGCTGTTTTCTTATAAATTTGACTCAGTTTTCTATATATTTGAAAACTAAGGTCTTCTAATCTTCTAATCTTTGTTTTATTCATTTTTTTTTGTATAAAAGCTTTTTAGTTTAATACAATCAAAATTTTTTTGTATTATATAATGTTTTCTATCTTTTTTTGACTACGGATTATTTCTTGACATGATATTTTCTATGTTCCTTCCCATTCACTACAATTAAATAAATATACAGTTAACTGAGAAAGACTGCAATAGAAAGAACACAGACAAGATTTATTCAGTAGATGTAGGTTCATATGTTGGTTTTCCAGTATTCCATGTGTATGATTTTGGGGTTATCACGTAATCATTCTGGGTCTTTGAGTCCTCATCTATAAAATGAGAGAGAAAATGGAGTTAGCTGACCTTTAAATGTGTAAGTGCCCTGGGATGTTTTACTTTCTGATGTATGAGACAAAGAGCAATTCTGACACATCTGTCTGTCCAAAAAACTGATAATATATCATCAAGTAATCTCTATACTCATGATCTTTCTTTGAAGTAATTCTGCCTACATTGAGGCTCTCCAAGGAAACATCTGGGCAGAGGAAACATTTTAACTACCTTCAAAGATTTGAAGGCTTTTAATAATTTTTAAACGTGCTCCAACTGGCCTCAGAGGACAGATTGAAGAGCAGGGGGTAGATATTACAGAAAGCATCTGGCTGGATGTAAAAAGAGTGAAGGGAAGTAGGCTGCCTTAGGAAATGTTGGGTACCTCCTCAGTAGAGGATTTCTAGTAAAAGATAGATCATTACTCTTTGGGGATATTAAAAAAGGGAGACTTGGTCAAGTTGAAATTGAATAGATGGGCTCTTGGGTCCTTTTAACTCAGTGATTTGGAAATACTGGGTTATTTTTTGAAATAGAAATGTAGCACACATGCTTGCTTATGTTCTGAATCACTACTGTAGATTATAGCAGTTTAATCATCAGAGACTGAGCACTTTTAATATATATTGGTCAGTTAAACTAAAAAATGAAGCCTCTGGTGATTGGAAAGAGAATATTCACAATTTATAGTCAGATAAACATAAGGAAATTTGTTGAGTTTAATGCTGCTTTTAATTTTTTAAGCTATCAAATAAGTTCACACACCTACTGCCTTACTAAAGTATACCTTTTCCTGAAAGTTCATTTCTGTTGCCAGGGAAACTATTTGCAAAGACTTTCTGAAGTCTAATAGCTATAGGTAAATATTTCCAGACCATTGTTCATGGGAACTTATTCTGTAGGATCCTGACTTTCAACTTTATATGAAACTCAACCAATAGTTAACTTGGCATGAGTTAGACCTTCCCGAAATAGTACTAGAAATGCAGAAGATGGTTTATAAGCAGTATAATATATAGAAAAAAAACATAGAAATAACCTGTAGTAAGTAAAGTAGGAATATATTTTTAGAATTCAATGAAAAATAAAATTTTTGTTAATCATGTAGGCCTGTAAATATTACTGAAAATTATATGAATGACACAGAAATGTATTATTTCAAAATTATTCCACACACAGTCCAGAGATTAGACTTTTAGGTCTGGAAAAATCTCAGTTCAAGTGAATTAGGAGGACTAAGTACAAATCTTGCCTCAGACACTTTCTGACTATGCATGTTTGGATCAGTCTGATACTATGGTCAGTGTTTAAATCCTATCTCTGGCATAACTTGCATTGCTTTGGGAAAGTTGGGGTTGTCAGTTTCCTTATATATAAAACAAGGGGACTAGACAAGATGGTTTCTGATGTCCCTTCTGGTTCTAGATACCCTGTATGATCCTATGTCTTTGTGATGAGTATAAAGTTGCAGAATGGTTTCTGATGTATATGAGTTGTGTGGGTTTCTGCATCAAGAATTTCTTACAACACTAAAATCATAGATTCAGTCTCTCTTCACCTCCTAAAATATAATAATAATGAAAATTATCAAAATATATTTGGAGTTTTTTTTTCCCCTGAGAATTCCAGATATTTCTGGCTAATATTTTATTCATAGGAGTAAAGATTTAACATTTTCTTGCTGAAAATAGTTTTCATAATGATAAAACAAGGTTGCAGGGCCATGGGACCTCTATTACTGTGCCTTAACCTGACCTCATTAAAGATGAAATAATATATCAATTAATATCTGTAGAGTCATCAAATATAAACAAGGGAAGAACATTATTAAAATATCCATTCCACTTTCTCTTTATAATTATTGAGCCAAATTGATTTTCTTATTCTGTGGAATAAGACTCAGTGAAATATTTCTCTGTGACTCTTCTTTCTCATTCTAACTCTTAGTGGCTCCTCATTGCATCAGGAAATATCTGTTTAAATTTCTAATGGAAAACACAGTATTAGAATTAAAGGATTTCCAGTGGTTCAATGGCTGTTACTACACATTAATGTCTAGTTAGATTGATCTATTAAAAGCCTTAAAATTGTTTTTGCATTATTTTACTTCCCCACCCAATGTTTCTCAAGGCTGTCAGACATTTTCCTTTCTATTCCAATTGCTCATAACCCAGATCAGTTTTGTAAAATTTCACAGGTAAAATATTGAGATTAAAAGAGGTAGCTATTGATAACACTTTGTGTTTGTTTGTACCTCATTATTTATATATTATCTCGTGTTAAATATTGTCTCAGTCATGGAACAACTTTTTATATTTTCTCTCTCTCTCTTTCTCTCTGTCTCTGTCTGTCTGTCTGTCTCTGTCTCTGTCTCTGTCTCTCTTTCTCTCTGTATCTCTTTGCTTTTTTTCTCTCCTGTCTCTATCTGTGTGAATAAACCATTTATCAATGAGAGAAAGCCTTATATTCTTAGAAATTTGACTCACCTCTCTATGTATTTGATAAATGAATCATTTATCAAGGAAACTTGCCGTAAAGATTGTTTCCCAGATAGCTGCTTTCTTTTTAATTTTGGTTGCCTTGATTTTGTCTGTACAAAAGCTTTTTTTAAAAAAATAATATATTCAATTATTCTATCTTTTGTTTGGTTGTGAATTCTTCCTTTCTCCATAGATTTGACTCTTGTTTTTCTAAATTTCTTATTCTGTCATCATTTGTGCCTATATCATGCATCTATTTTCCCCTTATCTTGGTACACATAGTGAGATGTTGATTTGTAGCTCTTAGTGGCTCGTCATTACATCAGGAAATATCTGTTTAAATTTAAATGACTTGTGTCATATGTACCAAATCTATTCCACTGATTCACTACATTTTATCTAGCATTAGAGTGTTTTAATTATTAATGCCTTATTAAATGGTGGCTTAGATAGGCCACATTTTTTTTTTTTATTTCTTTCATCACTTCCCTTAATATTAGTGATCTTTGTTTTTGTAGATGAATTTGATTGTTATTTTTACTAGCTTTTCAAAATGCGTTTAGTAGCTTGATTATTGAATAATGAAAATGAATAAGTAATTTTAGGCTGAATTGTCATTTTTATTAAAGTAACTCAACCTACCAATGAGCAATTGATATTTTTCAAATTGTTTTGATTTGACTTTATTTCTGCAAAAATTGTTTGTTTTTTAAAATTTTATTTTATTCATATAGCTTCTGTGTTTGCCTTGGCAGATAGACTCTCAAATATTTTCTAATGTCTACAATTATTTTTAATGGATTTTTTCTTTCTATCTTTTGCTACTGGGCTTTATTGGTCATATAAAGAAATGCTGATGCTTTATGTGGTTTTATCTTATAGCCTACAATTTTACTAAACTTGTTAATTATATCAAACCATAGGTTTTAGTTGGTTTTGTAGGACTCTCTAAGTATCTCATATGTTCAGCAAAAAGTGATAGTTTGTTTCCTCATTGTGTATTCTAATTCCTTTGATTTCTTTTTCTTCTCATTGCTATGACTAACAATTCTAGTACTTTATTGAACAAAAGTAGTGATAATAGGCATCTTTGCTTCATCCCTGATGTTACTGTGAAGACTTTTAGATTATCTCATTCTTGTTGATTATTTTAGATAGATAATTATTTTCATTTTAAGGAACACTCTCATTATTATTATGCTTTATAGATATTTTTATTAGGAATGTGTACTCTTTTGGTCAAAAGCTTTTTCAAAATCTACTGAGATATTAATTTCCTTATTGGTATCCTCATTTACTTTCATAGTTTTCCTAATATTGAACCAAGTCTGCAAGTGTTATCTCATCATGGTGAATAATCCTTATGACATGTTGCTGTAATTGTCTTGTGTTATTTTGTTCAAAGTTTTTGCAGTGATATTCATTAGGACAACTTTCCTAAATATATATAATATATGTATGTATGTATATATATATAATATTATATTATATATTATATATAAATATGAAAATATAAATAAATATAAATAAACAAGCATAAATATATATAAAATATATTTATTTTATATATATATAAATATATATATATATATATATATATATTTAGTTTTAGCACTCCCTGGTTTAGGTAGTAACACTCATAAAATGAGTTTGCCAGGGCTCTTTCTTCACCTATAATTCCAAATAGCTTAAATGGCATTGGAAATAATTGTTCTTTGAATGTTTTGTAGAATTCACTTGTGAATCCATCTGGCTGGGGAGATTTTTTTTTTTTTTTCAGGAATTCATTAATGGGTTGATCAATTTATTTTTCTAAGGGAATAGGAACACTAAAGGCAGCTAGGTGATACAGTGGATATACCAGCCCTGAAGTCAGGAGGACCTGAGTTCAAATCTGTCTTCAGCCACTTAACACTTTCTAGCTATGTGTTCCTGGGCAAGTCACTTAACCCTAATTGCCTCAGCAAATACACAAATAAATAAAAATATAATAATAATAGTAATAATAGGGAAACTATTTGATGAATTTATATTTATTATTGATATTATTTCATTTTATATATTGCCTTTTAGCAAGATGCAGTTTTCTTCCTTATTTCTTTTAATTAGATCTATTTTTGCTTTTCTTTTGTTTGAGATCAGGACTGCTACCTCTGCTTTTTCTTTACTTCCACAGAAGCATAATATATTCTGCTTTATCCCTTTACCTGTGCTTTTGTGTGTGTCTCTGCTTATTTACACTTATCTTATAAATAAGATATTGTGAGTTTCTGATTTTAGATTTCTTCAGTGGATGCTTGTATCTCCCTTTGCATTTTGCCAATTCTTTTTAAGCAGTTGTTTCCTTTCCCCAAGCTGCTGGCCCTGTCTGTTTACCTGGTTCTGCACTGCTGCTGCTCTAAGGCTTGTGACAAATCCTCCTATCTGGTCTTACAATGAGGAGGTTGGGTTGGGGATGGCTGATGCTTCTGGAGGCCATAGGGATCTATCTAGCAGCTTCTCTAGCGATGAATTGGAATCTTGGTGCTGATGTCTGCTGCGTTCTGAGGACAGAATCCTGTTTCAGTACATACTGGTCTGGCTACTACTGGAAGGTGCCTGATTGTTCATGCAACTTTATAGCTGGTGTCTACTTCTTTACCTGGGATTACAAGGCAGTATGAAGATGTCTGGATTTTGGAAGTTTCCTGTTTCCCCAGGGCAATGAAGAAGCACAATGCACTTCTCAAAGCAGGAGTCTTCCTGTTCCCTTGACTATGCTGAGGCGCATGGGATAGAGGGCAGTGGGCACACTGGGATTCAGGATGTCCTTATCTATCCTTGACTGTGTTCCCTTTTTATCTGACTGAGATAGCCCTTTTCTCTCAATCTTCCAACTTTCTCAGGGTCCAAGATTGTTTCATTCCATTTTTAGTGGTTCTGCTGTTGCAGGACTTGCTTTTGAGCACAATTTTATAGTTGTTCAGAGATGAATACAGGAGGGTGATTTACACTACTTTCAATAGAAAAATATATAATCTCCTCTATTTGGAACTTGAAATTCTTTACCCCTGGTCTCTTCCCATTTTAACAGTGTTACACATTATCTTTTCCCCCATAACATATGGTCAAGACATGACCTACTTGTTATTCCATAGTTCTTTCTATAATCTCTATGCTTTGGTGCAATCTACTTCTATGCCTGAAATATATTTGCTTTTCCCCTTCTCTTCCTAGAATCCCTGATGTCTTTAAATCTCAGGCTAAATGTTACTTTCTGCATGAATGTTTTTTTTTGTGTGTTTTTTTTTTGTTTTGGTTTTGTTATCTTCTTTCTTTATAATATTCTCCCACATTTATGGTATTGATATTTACATATAAATATGTGTATAATATATGTTACATTTATATTATATATACATATACATATATATATTTATATAATACAATATTTTTAAATCTATATATGCTATTGCCTTCACTGCAAGCTAAGCTATTTTAAGGGCAGGCTGTTTCCCTTTTGTTTTGGCATTTCCCAGCATTTAGGATTTTGGCTGCTGCCTAGAGGATTGATTGCTAAAGAAAGCAAAGAGTATTGCAATAATCAGGTGAAAGGTAATGAGAGTCTATAGTGAACACATGAGTTTAAAAAAAAGTGAAGTATTGACAAGATGTAGGGATTCATAGAAATGGCAAGATTGGCAACTGGACATATGAGTGAATTAAAGTGTGTCATCAAGAATAACAATCATTGATGTGAGGAGATTGAATGACAAGCAGAATAGTGGTGACCTCACTGATAATAGGGAATCTTAGGGGTAGGACAATCTGAATAGTTTTTGTCTTTCCTTTGAGCATATTTTTTAGATGCACAAAGGGCACTGAATTTGAAGGATAATGACTATTAGAAATCATGAGCCACAGTGGATCATGGGGGATCACGGATTATTAAATATTTGTTGAATAAGTACATTTTCATAATATGGAGTACTTATTTTTAATGTTTTAAAATATTTCCAAAATTAAATAAATCAATAAAAAGCCATCTAAGAAAAATATATTAACAAGCTCAAATTGGACTTTTCTTTTTATCATTATCATCCTCATCATCTTCATAATCCTTCTCCTTATCATCTTCATCAACATAAAAATGACCTAATTGAGATGAAGCACTCACATAACTTAGTAGCAGTAGGCCACATGTTCTACATTTCAGACATACCAAAGTACAATGACTAAAATGGAACATAAAGAATTCTTTTTTTTTTTGTTTGTAGAACTCACCTCCTCCCTAAGATTAGAACATGAAATTATGGAGTGAAGGGAAACAGAAACAAAAAAAAATAATAAATTCATTGGATTTTTTGTAATTAGAAGTTTGAAATCCTCGTTCAGTTATTTATTAACAATATAACAATTGAACAAGTCACTTAACCTCATTTGGTCTACCTTTCCTCATTTGTAAAGTAAGGGCTTTGGACAGATGCCCTCTTAACACCTGATAAATCTATGATCATTTCTATATATGAAGAGTAAAGTAGCAAGCTTTCTGATGTTTGGAATCCCCATGCTAAATGACCTACTTAGAGCAAAGAGAACAGAAAAACACAGTATATCACCACTGATCAAGCAACAGAAAAATGTGGATCCAACAAGAAAATGTTTCCTTTTGCTGATGACCCAATTAGTTGAGCCTAGTGAATCTGTGTATAAAGAGAGGCTTCACATCATTCCTCTTTCCACATCAGGGCTCCTGGGTCTGCACTTTTCCTTTATTGTTATTGAATATGAACAGTGCATGCATAAGCTGAATCAGTCCTGGAAACAGCTTCTCAGCATTGCAGTTCTGAAGAAAGGCTAAGTTTACTTGATGTACTCATGAGGATGTTTGAATGCTCTGTTATAGGGAACTCATAGTCTCCAATTTGCTCAAGGCAAAGTCGTTAAATTCTCAGGCTTTTATTGCTGAATTATAGCAGTTCCATCAGGGCTTCAAGCAAACAAATGAAAATGAGAATAAAAATGGAGAAAGCTGCAATATTAGGCCACTTTGTATTTTTCCTTTGGAGGAAGAAGTCAGGGCTTCATTGAAAATGTTTTAGGGTGGAAGGTATGAATGCTAATAGTGGTACCATAATAAGACTCCTGAAGAGCAGACTTTTAAATGTTGTTTTGGTTTCAGGAGATATCACAGTTATAATTTGGAGACATATGTACGGTCTGGTAAGGCAAAAGGGTTCCTAAATTACTAAAGGGATTTTAGGAACTCTTCAAGAGAAATTCTAAATGTGGGAAGGAATAAATGGTTTGCATTTTTTATAGTCTCATCAGATTAGTTCATTAATTTTTCTGTGGGGAGGAAAGGAAAGGAGCAATGATTTTACAAATAATGCTTATTTGTTTCAATAAGCAAATTCTATCTTCTCTAGAGTAACACTACAATATGTCAACTTAAAGAGTTTCTTGGAGGAATGGAGTGACTTTGCTAGGGTCATACAATATGTATCATATAATATGTATCAGAGGCAGAATGTGAATTAAGATCCTGATTTCAATTATTGTTCTGTAAGAAATGACCAGCAGAATAAATACAGCGAGGCTTGGAGAGACTTACATGAACTGATGCTAAGTGAAATTACATACTTCAACAACGCTATTGTATGAGGATGTATTCTGATGGAAGTGGATTTCTTTGACAAAGAGAAGATCTAACTCAGTTTCAATTCATCAACAATGGACAGAAGCAGCTACACCCAAAGAAAGAACACTGGGAAATGAATGTAAACTATTTGCATTTTGGTTTTTCTTCCCTTATTTTTACCTTCTGAATCCAATTCTTCCTGTGCAACAAGAGAACTGTTTGGTTCTGCACATGTATATTGTATCTAGGCTATACCATGATACATTTAACATGTATAGGACTGTTTGCTATCTGGGGGAGGGGGTGTAAGGAGGGAGGGGAAAAGTCAGAACAGAAGTGAGTGCAAGGGATAATGTTGTAAAAAATTACCCAGGCATGGGCTCTCAATAAAAAGTTATAATTATTTTTTTAAAAAAAGCTGTAATAAAAAATAAAATTAAAAAAAATCCAGATTCCAAGATTAGCTCTCTGTTCATGGTTAGTCACCTATAAATAAGATTAGTATCATAATAACTGACATTTATCTTGTGCCTTAAGATTTCTAAGTTACTTGGACAAGCACCCCATTATCTTATTTTATAACTTCGATGCTATTACCAGCTTCCATTATGAGATAGTGAAACAGATGCTAGGAGAGATCAAGAAACTCATTGTAAGTGATATAACTAGTGAGGTAAGATTTGAACTCTGGCATTCCTGTCTTTAAAATACAATAGTCTACTAACTATGTCATGCTTCAAGTAGCCCTTTAGAAAAATATAGTTCCAGAACTAAGAATGATAGGCATCTTTTGCCCAGCATTTTACTGTATTAGCTCACATTTAATTCATACATACATACATGCATGCATACATACATACATAAATATGATCTCAGAATAAAGTATGCTTATTTGTCAATATCAATTTATATTTAAATCTATAGAATCATATGATTAATTGTTCTAGAGAAATAACCAGAAATCTAGTAGTCCAACTCCTTCATTTTATACATCATGATAAAAGGACTATTTGATGTAAGGGGAGTTGAGGTAACTTCATAATTATTTAAACCATTACAGATTTTTTTATTGTACTAAGTTTATTTTTAATACACATTGTTTTATGAATCATTTTGGGAGAGAAATATCAGAGCAAAAGGGAAAAAATCATAAGAGAGATTAAAAAAAACAGAAAAAAAGGGAACATAGCATGTGTTGACTGACATTCAGTCTATTTAGTTTTTTTCTGGAAGCAGATGACATTTTGGGTCCAAAGTCTATTTTGTTTCACTTATCATCAGTTTATGTAAATCTTTACAGGCCTTTCTAAACTCAGCTTGCTCACTATTTTTTATGGAAAAATAATATTCTATTACCTTCATGTTCCACAATTTGTGTAGCTGTTTCCAACTGATGAACATCTACTCCTTTTCCCTTTCTTTGCTACCACAAAAAGAGCTGCTACAGACATTTTTGCACATGTGGATTCTTTCCTTTCCTTTATTTATGATTTTCTTGGGATACAGACCCAGTAGTGTCATTCCTGGATCAAAGGGTATGCACAGTTTTATAGCTCTTTAGACATAGTTTCAGATTGATCTCCAGAATGGTTGGATCATTTCACAATGCCACCAATAATGTATGTGTCCCAGTTTTCCCACAACCCCTCCAACAATTATCATTATCTTTTCCTGTCATTTTAGCCAATCTCAGAGGTGTGACATTGTACCTGAGAGTTGTTTTAATTTAAATTTCTCTAATCAATAGTGATTGAGAACATTTTTATATGATTAAAAATGGCTTCAATCTCATCATCAGAAAATTGTGTGTTTACATCTTTTGAATATGTATCAATTATTCTTATGAATTTGACACAATTCTTCCTTTACATATTTTATAAATGAGAACTTTATCAGAAATACTGATGGTAAGGATTTTTCCCAGCTTTAACCTTCCATTTTAATCTTGTTTCTATTGGTTTTGTTTGTGCAAAATCTTTTAATTCAGTATAATCAAAATTGTCCATTTTGTCTTTCATAATATTCTCTAGTTCTTCTTTTGTCATAAAGTCCTTCCTACCATAACGGATTTAAAAAAAAAATCAGGAATTCTGAGCATAGTACATCACAGAATTCTGAGTACAGTATATCATTATTTTATATGATCAGTTTTATATAGGATAACTATTATATTCCCTCCAAAATAACAAACATGAAATATGGGCAGAAAACAGCAATTCATATTGAGCTGGTCAAGCTGTTAATTATGGTAACTTCAAGGCTAGTCAATAAGCAATTAATTCCCTACTATGTTCAAAGTTGGAGATATGAGTAAGACAAAGACATTTTCTACTTTAATTTCCACTTTATCATGTCTGCTTTTGGAGAGCTAATTTTATAGCACATGTCTATGAAACCAAAATCTATTTAATATAAAATAGTGCAAGTACATTAAATTTTAATACTTCCGTAGCATTTTGGATTGATTTTCTTTCTAATCAGACGAGTCATTTCCAATGACATGTCAGGTTTGAGTCCTGACTGTTCATGGGTGTTATCAGAGTATGTGATAACTACTCATTGTCTTGTCACTTGTGGTTCCATTAGTGAAGAAATATTTAATATTTGAAGATTGTGCTCTATCATCTGTAGGCCATGCACTTTACTATTTGCCATTCAATGGAAAAGATTTCTTAGCAATTTATTTACCATTCTTTTGTCAGATTTCCTTATAGAAAACAAAACCAAATAAATTTAAATATGAATTTGTAACAATTATGTCTGTAAATACAAACAGACATGTTCTATAAATGTAATTTCAGAAGCATAGGCAACTTTCTCCAAAGAAACTATCATATCAGTTCATATAAGCATATTCTCTTCAATTTACAATCATGAAAACTTCCTTGGAATATGTGGAAGAAGAGGGACAGCACTGAGATATTAAAGGATTTTCCCTATGTTATGTTGTTAGTATTTGTGAAGACAGAATATTTAGGTTCCTATCCATCATGTACTGCTGCTGAGAAAACCAAAAGAAAAAATAAAATAACTGAGCATTTTGTGATGTTTACATTTATTTGGACATAAAGATGCCACAGATATATAGAATATATAAAGTATATATAGTATATATATATATATATATATGATAATTTGAGGAGAGAGCAAGAATTATCAACTAAGGTAGTGAGGAAACATAAAAACATGAACATACAAAATAGCATGGGCTTTGCACCAGGATGGGAATAGAGATTCTAAAAGATGAAGTGGTAGAGGAAGAACATACTAGGCCTACAGAGTCATAGAGAGTTTACAATCTCACAGTTAAGTAAAACAAGGGATAGAGCACAGGGCCTGGAATCAGGAGGACAAGAATTCAAATGTGACTTTAAACATTTATTAGTTATATTATTCTGCGAAAGTTGTTTTCTCTTTACCTCAGTTTTCTCAACTGTAAAATGGGGATAATAAGAGCAACCATCTGCATGGTTGATAACAAAATAATATCTGTAAAAGAGTTTAGTATAGTGCCTGATATGTCACAGGAGTTATACAAAAAATCCTGTTCCATCTTTTGATCATTGTCTCCTTCTTCAAAATTAAATTTATCTCTTTCTACTGGCTTCTTCTCTTCAATTTAAATCATTTCTAGATCTCTCCTATCATTAGAAAAAAAAAATTCATTTGATCTCCTCATTTCTTTGAGCTTTAAACATAGGTTTCATCTTTATTCCAGAGCTCCTTAATGGAAAATATTCTGATTTCATTCCTTCTTGTATTTTTGTTTGTTTTACATATTACTTTTGAACTCCTTGCAGTCTGGTTTCCCCTTCTCCCTTCAAGTTTCTCAAAATCTCTTCATTTGTAAAACCAGTGGCCTCTCATTCTTTGTCATCTTTTTTGTATTCCTTGAAGACTGTTCCCCATCCTATTTCCTGTATTTTCAACTTCTTTCATGGATCAACAGGCAGCTCCTATATTACCAAACTGAGGATTTTCAAGGGTTGGACCTTATGTTTTTCTTGTACCTTCCTTTTCAATGGTCTTATAATCTCTCCTGGGTCAAATTATTATTTCTATTACAAATAAAAATCTAAGACAAATGTTACTGTTATTCAATTGTTTCAATCATGTTCTACTCTTTGCCTGCCACCTTATTTTGGGACTTCTTATCTCGAGAATACTGGCATAATTCAACATTTTCTTCTTTACCTCATTTTGCAGATGAGTAAACTGAGGCAAACAGGGTTAAGTGACTTTCCCAGGATCACATACCTAATAAGTATCTGAGACCGATTTAAATTCAAATCTTTCTAATTCTTGATCCAGCACACAATCTATTTTGCTCCCCAGGGGCCCCTTAAACATCGATAGCCATTTTGAATTATGATTCTAATTTATTGTGTCCTAAGAAGCAAATCAAACTAGGTAACCAGATGCAAATATTCATGTGTATGTATATGCATATACACAAGTTTGTATACACATATATACATACACACATATAAGTATATACTAAAGATAAGTTATGTATAAGTGTATGCATTTAAATATGCATGTGTGTATATATATTACACACACACACACACACACACACACACACACACACTTTTCTAAGACATTGGCAATGAAAAGGAAGCTGAAATTGAAGAAGTAGAATCAGGGGACATAGTGCAAATCCTGATCTTTTTACATCTCCAGGCTTCAGTTCCCTTGATTTCAAAATGATCTGGTTGGAGTAGATGATATTTGAGGTCTCTAAATGTATGTTTCAATGATTTCTTGTTTGAGGAAAATGAAGCTCAAGGAAAAATAATTTATCCAAAGTCACATAGAAAATGATAGAATTGAGACTCAACTACATGCTTAGGGAGCAAGACAACCTGAAAGTCACATAGATAAATAGTGTCAAAACAACTAAGTCTTTGAAATCTTAGACCATGGTTCTTTTCATTACCTCTTTGTCCTCATTGAAATTATAATTAATTATTCCATTTATATTTGTTTATTCCAAATATATCCCTATGTTATAATATTAGAATTTCTACATTTGTATTCATTTAAAATAACAATAAATGGTTTCTAATGGAGCTATTATGGAATTGTTAGCTTCTGGAAGTTTCATGTGTCTGATCATGCAAATGCATTCATATTTGGAACTGTATTTCTGGTGATTTCTTCCTTAAAGTAAGTTTAAAAATTTCAGGTCTTATGTTTGTTGATATATGATTATATGTCATTAAACTACTCAATCATGTGTTTCAGCATGAAGAATTTTGCACTCTATTTGAACCTAAGAAAGAAAAACTGGCCTGACACAAAATTTTGAGGAAAGGAAAGAAAGATTTTGAGGTCTTCCAAGTCCCTTTCCTGTGTATCTACTAGATTAAATTATTCTCAGGACTCTCTTACTATCAAAACCTCCATTCCCTATATTCTCTAGAAAACATGTTAACTACCCTGTGATATAGTGATTTAAAAACAATCGTTTTAAAATCTAATGATCAGGATTGTTTCCTCAGCTTTGTTACTTATTACTAGTTTGGGCATGTGTAAGTCACTTTCCTTTCCTAGATTTCTTTTTCTTCATTTATGACATAAAGGACTTGAGGCTAGAAAGCTTTGGGTCTATATAAGATATATGAGTTTCGATGCCTAAAGTCTATAAAAGGTGCATACTATTTGATCCAGTAGGTGCCATTATTGAGTCTGCATCACAAAGGAATCAAAAAAGAAGGAAGAGGATTCACATATGCAAAAATGTTTGTAGCAGCACTTTTTGTGTGGACAAAGAATTGGAAAAATAAGTGGGGGAATGACAATAAATTATGGTATATGAAAGTAGTGGAATATTGTTCTCTAAAAAGATGAACAGATTGATTTTAGAAAGTTCTGAGAAAATTTGCCTTAATTAATACTGATCAAAACAAGCAGAATCATGAAAACTTTGTACACAGATTATGCAATGATCAAATATGAAAGACTTGCCTCTTTTCAACAATACAATAATCCAAGACAATTCCAAAACGCTTTGGATAGAAAACCTTATACAGATACAGACAGAACTATGGAGACTGAATGTGTAACAATATTATGTTCAACCTCCCCCCTTTTTTCTTTTGTTTTTTCCCTTTTGTTCTCATTTTTCTCTCCTAACGTGACACACAAGGAAATATATAAAAAATGAGTGTATGTGCACAGCAAAAATAATGTTGTTTCTGCCTGTAACTGAGGGGAAAAAAAGATATATGTGTTTCCATGATAAAAGTATTCTTAATGAATTATAAACAATTTGAAAGGCTTAATTACTTATATCTTTCAGGAACTATCCTCAGTGTCTTCATCTGTGTAATGAGAGCTATACACAATAGTCTAAATATTAAAATGTGGTCATTCTCTTTCACTTCATTCTATTATACTTTTAAATTGTAGTCAATAGAGTTTTCAATTAAACAATTCAATGCACTTAAAATTCATAGTTTCTACTGTGTTTTGAGCATTAGAAAATTAAAACACAATTAAACCTACTTTCTTGCCTTTGTAGAGGAGAGATTCTTTTTCTGAGTGAGGTGAGTACAGAAAAGGAGTAATGTGTGTACAGATTTTTTTTTAAATTTATCCATGCTTTCATTGTTACAAAGAAACCAATGAAATCACAAACGATTAATATTGGCAGCTGCTCTGTAATTTAAACTATTAAAGAATTACTAGACAGACAAGAAAATATATATTCATAAACAATCTTTCTACTCTGTTTATTCTCCCTCCAATTGGGAAAAATAAAAATTGAAGAAATTAGATTAAGATTTCTAAGGTAGGATAGTGTTGAGCTGAGAATGATGCCCAGATGCAGAGATGAGAAAAAAGCCATTGTAGCCATGGGTCAATAACCTATAAAAAGGTCCATTGGACACTTTGGAATTTCTGGTACCTGTGTAATGTCAGAAGAAATTTGTTATTTTTTTGTTGAGGAAGAGGAATTTGAGTAATAATAGAAGTGATTTCCTGTGTTCTATTAAAAGGATCAGTTGCATAGTTGCCTACTATTCCTCCACATAAAGGCAGGCTTAGACAAGAGAGAGTCCAGATAATGAATGCAGAAATGAAAAAAAGTAAATAAGAGCATGAGCAATGAAGATAGAGACAACTAGTATGTATACATGCACTATGGCAATATTTCTCTAAGATGCAATTAAAAATCAAGTGAAGGAAGTAAAATCACATTAAAAAATGATAACTGAAGTGATATCTGGCCATTACATTGTGTCAGTGCTGTCAAGAAAGAAAATAAATAATTAAAAATTAAGATTGTTTCTTTTTTATTAAAGATTTTTCTTTTCTTTTTTTTGAGTATTCAATTAAATATTTTTATTTTGTACACAAATCCTCATTATTATATTTTAATTATATTATTCCTAAAAAGGTAAAAGTATTAATTATATTTCTTTTTAACATTTTTAGTTCATCTTGAAAATATATGTAGATTAATTTGTTTCTATTTTTTATTAAAGCTTTTTATTTTCAAAATATATGTATAGATAAATTTTCAAAATTGACTCTTGCAAAACTTAGTGTTCCAAAATTCCCCCTCCTCCCCACTATTTCCCATAGATGTGAGGTAATACAATATATGTTAAATATGTTAAAATGTATGCTAAATCTAATATATGTGTACATATTTACACAATTATCTTGCTGCACTAGAAAAATCAGATCAAAAAGGAATAAAAAAGCATAAAAAAAAAAAACTGCAAGCAAACAACAAAAAGTGTGAAAATGATGTTTTGTGAGCCACACTCAGTTTCCACAGTCCTCTCTCTGGGAGTAGATGGCTCTCTTTATCACAAGATCATTGGAAATAGCCTTAATCATCTCATTGTTGGAAAGAGTCACATTCCTCAGAATTGAACATCATATAATCTTGTTGTTGCCGTCTACAATAATCTCCTGGTTCTGCCCATTTCACTTAGCATAAGTTCATGTGACTCTCTTCACGCCTCTCTAAAAATCACCCTTCTGATCTTTTCTTTTGGAGATTAATTATTTGTAACATTCATACAACATAACTTATTCAGCTATTTTCCAATGGGAATCTACTCAGTTTCTGGTTTCTTGCCATTACAAAAAAAGGCTGCCAGAAACACTTTTGCACACATACGTTCCTTTCCCTCCCTTAAGATCTCTTTGGGACATAAGTCCAATAAAACCACTGCTGGATCAAAGGGTATGTATCATTTGATAACTTTTTGAGCAAATTGCTCTCCAGAATGGCTAGATACGTTCAAAATTTCATCAATAATGTATTAGTGTCCCAGTTTCCCCACATCCTCTCCAACATTCATTGCTGTCTTTTCCTGCCATCTAGACAATTTGATAGGTGTGTAGTGGTATCTCAGAGTTGTCTTAATTTGCATTTCTTTCATCAATGATGATTTAGAACACCTTTTTATATGATTAGAAATGGTTTTAATTTCTTCATCTGAAAATTATCTATTCACATCTTCTGACCATTTATCAAATGGAGAATAGCTTGAATTCTTACAAATTTGAGTCAATTCTCTGTATAATTTTAGAAATGAGATCTTTATAAGAACCCTTAAATATAATAAAAAATGTATTTCCTCAATTTATTGCTTCCCTTATAAACTTGTCTGCATTAGTTTTGTTTGTACAAAACCTTTTTAACTTAATATAGTCAAAATTATGTATTTGGTATGCAATAATGATCTTGAGTTTTCCCATATCCCCACCAACATTTGTCACTATTTATTCCTGTCATCTTAGTCAATCTGATAGATGTATAGTGGTAACCTAGAGTACTCTTAATTTGCATTTCACTGATCAATAGTGATTTGGAGCATTTTTTCATGTGACAACAAAAAGTTTCAATTTCTTAATCTGAAAATTGTCTATTCGTATCCTTTGACCATTTATCAACTGGAGAATGGCTTGAATTCTTACCAATTTGAGTAAATTCTCTATATATTTTAGAAATGATGCCCTTATCAGAAACTTTTGATGTAAAAATGTTTTCCCAATTTATTGCTTCCTATCTAATCTTGTCTGCAATGGTTTTGTGTGTACAAAAACTTTTAAACTTACAATCAAAATTATCTATTTTGTGATCAATAATGATCTCTATTTCTTTTTTGGTCACAAATTCCTTCCTCCTCCATAAATATGAGAGGTTTTATGTTTTATGTTCTTCTAATTTATTTATAATATCATTCTTTATGTCTAGATCATGAACCCATTTCGACTTCATCTTGGGATATGGTGTTAAGTATATATGCCTACTTTCTGCCACACTAGTTTCCAAATTTCCCAGAAGTTTTTGTCAAATAGAGAAATCTTATCCCCAAAGCTGTAGTCTTTAAGTTTCTCAAATACTAGATTGCTATAGTCATTGACTATTTTGGTCTGTGAATCCCAGCTATTCTATTGATCAACTTCTCTATTGTTTAGTCAATATCAAATGGTTTTGATGATCGCTGCTTTATAATGTAATTTTAGATCTGGTACAGGTAGGCTGTTTTCTTTTGCTTTTCTCTTCACTAAAATCTTTGAAATTCTTGACCTTTATTCTTCCAGATGAATTTTGTTATTATTTTTTCTAGGTAAATAAAATAGTTTTTTAGGAGTTTGATTGGTATAGCATTAAATAGATTGATTTGGGGAATATTGTTATCTTTAATATATTTTCTAAAGGTAGCCAAAAACACTTGATATTTTTTCCAATTGCTTGGATCTGATGTTATTTGAGTAAAAAGTGTTTTGTACTTTGCTCATATAGTTCCTGAATTTCCCTTGGCAGATAGATTCCCAAATATTTTATAGTATCAACAGTTATTTTAAATGGAATTTCTCTTTGTATCACTTGCTGTTGGATTTCATTAGTGATGTATAAAAATGTTGATGATTTATGTGGATTCATTTTGTATCCTGCAACTTTGCTAAAGTTGTGGCTTATTTCTAATAGCTTTTAATTGATTCTCTAGGGTTATGTAAGGATATCATCATATCATCTGCAAAGAGTGATAATTTGCCTACTTTAATTCCTTTAATCTCTTTTTTATCTCTTATTGCCAAAGCTAATATTTCTAATACAATACTGAATAGTAAAGGTAATAACGGGCAACCTTGTTTCAACCCTGGTCTTATTGGGAATGGTCCTAGTTTATCCTCATTACATATGATCTTTGCAGATGGTTTTAAACAGATACTACTGACTATTTTAATGAAAAGTCCATTTATTCCTATATTCTCTAGTGATTTTAATAGGAATGGGTGTTTGGATTTTATCAAATGCTTTATCTGCATCTATTGAGATAATCATATGTATTTTTGTTAATTTGGTTATTGATATAATCAATTATGCCAATTACACCAATATCAATAATATATATATATATATATATATATATATATATATATATATATATTATATATATATATATTCTACCAGCCCTTTATCCAGGGTATAAATCTTATGTGGTCATGTTGTATTATCCTGGGGATGATTTTCTGTAATCTCTTTCCTAATATTTTGTTTAAGATTTTTGCATCAATATTCATTAGGAAGATTATTCTATAATTTTCTTCCTCCGTGTTCATCCTACATGGTTTAGGTATGAGTACCATGTCTGTATCATAAAAGAAATTTGGTAGGAGTCCTTCATTCCCTATTTTTAAAAATATATAGTATTGGAGTTAATTGTTCTTTAAACTTTTATTTTTAAGACTAGCAATTTGATTTTCCTTTTCCTAGTCAAATTAACTAAAGGTTAATCCATTTTTAAAAACGAAACCAGCCTTTGTTTTATTTATTGAGTCAATAATTTTGTTTTTGTTTTTGTTTTTGATTTTTTTTTACTTTCAATTTTATAAATCTCTCCTTTTATTTTTAGAATTTCAGGCTTAGTATTTGATTGGAGGTTTTTAATTTGTCCTTTTTTCCTTTTTTAGTTGCAAGCCCAATTCACAGATCATTTCTTTATCTATTTTATGCAAATAAGCATCTAGAGATATAAAATTTTCACTTCTTACCACTTTGGTGGTATCCCACAAATTTTGGTATGTTGTCTCATTATTGCCATTATTTTCGATGAAATTATTGATTGTGTATATGATTTTCTGTTTTACCCATTCATTCTTTAGGATGAGATTATTTAGTTTCCAATTACTTTTTGAACTATTTTCCCTTAGCCTTTTATTGAATATAATTTTTATTGCATTGTGATCTGAAAAAATGCCTTTACTATTTTTGCCTTTCTGCATTTGGTGTTGATGTTTTATGTCCTAATATATGGTCAATTTTTGTATAGGTTCGATGAACTGCCAAGAACAAAATGTACTCCTTTCTGTCTCCATTCAATTTTCTCCTAAGATCTATCATATCTAGCTTATCTAGTATTGTATTTACCTCTTTAACTTCTTTCTTATTTATTTTGTGATTTGATTTATCTAGTTCTGAGAGAGCAGGCTGAGATGTCCCACTGTTATATTTTTGCTTTCTATGTCTTCTTGCAATTCTCTTAACTTCTCCTTTAGGAGTATAGTTGCTCATATCTAACATATATAGGACTGCTTGCCATCTAGGGGAGAGGGTGGAGGGAGGGAGGGGAAAAATCGGAACAGAAGCGAGTGCAAGGGATAATGTTGTAAAAAAAAAAATTACCCTGGCATGGATTCTGTCAATATAAAGTTATTATAAAATAAAATAAAATATTAAAAAAAGGAATATAGTTGCTACACCTCTTGGTGCATATATGTTTGATGTTCATATTGCTTCATTATCTATACTATCCTTTGCCAGGATATAGTTTTCTTCCTTATATCTTTTAATTAGATCAATTTTTGCTTTTGCTTGATCTGAGATCAGAATGGCTACCTCTGCCTTTTTTTTTTTTTAACTTCACTTGAAGCATAATACATGTTGTTCCAGCTTTTGACCTTTACTCAGTATGCATCTTTCTGCTTTAAATATGTTTTTTGTAAACAACATATTGTAGAATTCTGACTTTTGATCCAATCTGCTATCTGCTTACGTTTGATGGGAGAGTTCACATTTATCCTTGAAAATACTAATTCTGTATTTCCAGCCATTTTATAAACCCCAAATTATACTTTTCTCTTTCCTTTTTCCCTTTTCCTCCTCCCCAGTATTTTACTTAAGAGCACTACTTGCTTCAAGCCATCCTCCCTATTTAGAGTCCATCCCCCTTTTTCCCAGTTCTATTTATCCTACTTCTTCCCCTTTTGACTTTTCCCTCCCACTGTTCTATAAGGTGAGAGAAGTTTCTCACTAAACCAAAAATAGCTAATATTCTTTGACCCAAATCGGATGAGAATAAGATTCACAAGATATTTATCGGCCTCCTTTCTTTCCCTCAATTATAATAATATAATAATTTACCTCCTTCTGTTTAGCTTCACAGATCAAATAATAATTTATCTATTTCTGAGATGTAATTTCCTTCATTTTTCCTCCACTTTCCCCATTTTTTGTCACAATCCCCTTTCCATCTCTTGTTTCATTTTAAAATCATAACGGTAAGATTAGATTATACATTCTATATACATTATGCATTTTTCCCTTTCACAATTTTATTTTTTTAAAGAGTTATTTTCGGGGGCAGAGCCAAGATGGCAGAGAAGCCACACGTGACTTTCTTTTCTTTTCTTTTCTTTTTTTTTTAACAGTCTTGTATGGCTTTATTTATTTTTTTAAATAACTTTTTATTGGCAGAAGCCATGCCAGGATAATTTTTTACAACATTATCCTTTGCATTCACTTCTGTTCCAATTTTTCCCCTCCCTCCCTCCACTCCCTCCCCAAGATGGCAAACAGTCCTATACATGTTAAATAGGTTACAATATATCCTAGATACAATATATGTGTGTAGAACGAAACAAATCTCTTGTTGCACAGGGAGAATTGGATTCAGAAGGTATAAATAACCCAGGAAGAAAAACAAAAATGCAAACCGTTTACATTCATTTCCCAGTGTTCTTTCTTTGGGTGTAGCTGCTTCTGTCCATCAATGATCAATTGATGCTAAGTTAGATCTCTTTGTCGAAGAAATCCACTTCCATCAGAATACATCCTCATATAGTATCATAGTATCGTTGTTGAGGTATATAATGATCTCCTGGTTCTGCTCATTTTACTTAGCATCAGTTCATGTAAGTCTCGCCAGTCCTCTCTGTATTCATCCTGCTGGTCATTTCTTACAGAGCTATAATATTCCATAACATTCATATACCACAATTTACTCAACCATTTTCCAATTGATGGACATCCATTCATTTTCCAGCTTCCAGTCACTACAAACAGGGCTGCCACAAACATTTTGGCACATACAGGTCCCTTTCCCTTCTTTAGTATCTCTTTGGTGTATAAGCCCAGTAGAAACACTGTTGGATCAAAGGGTATGCACAGTTTGATAACTTTTTGAGCATAGTTCCAAATTGCTCTCCAGAATGGCTGGATGTGTTCACAATTTCACCAACAATGTATCAGTGTCCCTGTTTTCCCACATCCCCTCCAACATTCCCCATTATCTTTCCCTGTCATTCTAGCCAATCTGACAGGTGTATAGTGGTATCTCAGAGTTGTCTAAATTTGCATTTCTCTGATTAATAATGATTTGGACCATATTTTCATATGGCTAGAAATAGTTTTAATTTCTTTGTCTGAGAATTGTCTTCATATCCTTTGACCATTTATCAATTGGAGAATGGCTTGATTTCTTATAAATTAGAGTCAATTCTCTATATATTTTTCAAATGAGGCCTTTTTTAGAACCTTTGCCTGTAAAAATGTTTTCCCACTTTATTGTTTCCCTTCTAATCTTGGCTGCATTAGTTTTGTTTGTAAAAAAAAAAAAACCTTTTTAATTTGATATAATAAAAATTTTCTATTTTGTAGTCAATAGTGATCTCTAGCTCTTCTTTAGTCATAAATTCCTTCCTCTTCCACAGGTATGAGAGATAAACTATCCTATGCTCTTCCAACTTATTTGTAATCTTATTCTTTATCCCTAGGTCTTCAACCCATTTTGACCTTATCTTGGTGTATGGTGTTAAGTGTGGGTCAATGCCTAGTTTCTGCCATACTAATTTTCAATTTTCCCAGCAATTTTTGTCAAATAATGGATTCTTATCCCAAGAAGTGGGGTCTTTGGGTTTGTCAAACACTAGATTATTAAAGTTATTGATTGTTTTGGCCTTTGAACCTAACCTATTCCATTGAACAACTAGTCTTATTTCTTAGCCAATATCAGATGGTTTTAGTAGATGCTACTTTATAATATAATTTTAGATCTGGCACAGCTAGGCCACCTTCATTTGATTTTTTTTTTCACTAATTCCCATGAAATTCTTGACCTTTTGTTTTTCCACATGAACTTTGTTGTTATTTTTTCTAGGTCATCACAATAGTTTTTTGGGAGTCTGATTGGTATAGTGCTATCATTATTATATTTTCTCACCCAATCCAAGAGCGTTTAATATTTTTTCTAGTTGGTTAGATCAGACTTAATTTGTATGGAAAGTGTTTTGTAGTTTTTCTCATAAAGTTTCTGATTTTCTCTTTGCAGATAGATTCCTCGATATTTTATACAATCAGTAGTTATTTTAAATGGAATTTCTCTTTGTAACTCTAACTATTGGTTTTTGTTAGTAATATATAAGAAGGCTGATGACTTATGTGGGTTATTGTGTATCCTGCAACTTTGCTTTGTGGATTGTTTCTAATAACTTTTTAGTAGAATCTCTGGAGTTCTCTAAATATACCATCATATTATCAGCAAAGAGTGATAATTTGGTTTCCACATTGCCTATTCTTATTCCTTTAATCTCTTTCTCAACTCTTATTGCCAAGCTGGTATTTCTAACACAATATTAAATAGTAACGGTGATAGTGGGCAACCTTTTGTCACTCCTGATCTTATTGGGAATGGTTGCAGTATATCCCTGTTACATATGATGCATACTGATGGTTTTAAATAGATGCTACTGATTATTTTAGGGAAAAGTCCATGTATTCCTAACCTCTCAAGTATTTTTAATAGGAATGGATGTTGGATTTTATCAAATGCTTTTTCTGCATCTATTGAGATGGTCATATGGCTTTTGTTAATTTACTTATTAATATGGCCAATTATATTGATAGTTTTCCTAATGTTGAACCAGCCCTGCATTCCTGGTATAAATCCTACTTGATCGTGGTGCATTATCCTGGGGATGATTTTCTGTAGTCTTTTTGTTAATATCTTAAGTTAATATCTTAAGATTTTAGCATCAATATTCATTAGGGAGATTGGTCTATAATTTTCTTTCTCTGTTTTCATCCTACCTGGTTTAGGTATCAGTACTATATCTGTGTCATAAAAGGACTCCTTCATTCCCTATTTTTTCAAATAGTTTATAAAGCATTGGGGCTAATTGCTCTTTGAATGTTTGGTAGAATTCACATGTAAATCCACCTGGTCCTGGGGATTTTTTTTTAGGGATTTGGTTAATAGCTTCTTCTATTTCTTTTTCTGAAATGGGATTATTTAAGCAATTTACTTCCTCCTTGGATAATCTGGGAAGCCTATATTTTTGGAGGTAGTCATCCATTTTTCTTAGGTTATCAAATTTATTGGCATAAAATTGGGCAAAGTAACTCCTTATTATTTCTTTAATTTCCTCTTCATTGGTGGAAAGTTCTCCCTTTTCATTTTTAAGACTATTAATTTGATTTTCCTCTCTCCTTTTCCTAATTAGATTTACCAAAGGTTTATCAATTTTATTGTTTTTTTCATAAAACCAACTCTTAGTTTTATTTATTAGTCCAATAGTTTTTGTTTTTTTTTACTTTCTATATTATTAATTTTTCCTTTTAATTTTAGAATTTCAAATTTAGTATTTGATTGGGGGTTTTTAATTTGGTCTTTTTTCTAGCTTTTTTAGTTGCAAGCCCAATTCATTTTCTTTTCTTTCTCTATTTTATTCAAGTAAGCCTCGAAGGATATAAAATTTCCTCTTATTACCGCTTTGGCTGCATCCCACAAATTTTGGTATGATGTCTCATCATTGTCATTGTCTTGAGTGAAATTACTAATTTTGTCTATAATTTGCTGTTTCACCCAATCATTCTTTAGGATGAGATTATTTAGTTTCCAATTACTTTTTGGTCTATTTACACCTAACTTTTTGTTAAATGTAGTTTTTTATTGCATCGTGATCTGAAAAGAAAGCATTTACTATTTATGCCTTCCTGCATTTAATTTTGAGGTCTTTATGTCCTAATATATGGTCAGTTTTTGTGTAGGTTCCATGAACTGCTGAGAAGAAAGTATACTCCTTTCTGCCATCATTCAGTTTTCTACAGAGATCTTTTGTACCTAATTTTTTCTAATATTCTATTTATCTCTTTAATTTCTTTCTTATTTGTTTTGTGATTTGATTTATCTAAATCTGAGAGTGCAAGATTGAGATCTCCCACTATTATAGTTTTTCTGTCTATTTCTTCTTGAACATCTCTTAACTTCTCCTTCAGGAAGTTAGATGCTATACCACTTGGTGCATATATCTTTAATACTGATATTGCTTCATTGTCTATAATATCCTTTAGCAAGGTATAGTTTCCTTTCTTATCTCTTTTAATTAGATCAATTTTTGCTTTTGCTTGATCTGAGATAAGGATGGCTCCCCCTGCTTTTTTTTTTTTTTTTTTTTTTTACTATACCTGAAGCATAATAGATTCTGCTCCAGCCTTTTATCTTAACTCTGTATGTATCTCTCTGTTTTAAATGTGTTTCCTGTAAGCAACATATTGTAGGGTTCTGACTTTTGATCCAGTCCACTATCTGCCTCCTCTTTATGGGAGAGTTCATCCCATTCACATTTTTGGTTGAAATTACTAGTTCTGTATTTCCTGCCATCCTAATATCCCCAGATTATGCTTTTCTTTTTCTTGCCCTACTTCCCCTCCTCCCTAGTATTAAACTTATTGGTCCCACTTGAGTCCCACAGCTCTCCCTCTTTAGGATCCCACCCTTCTTCCTTCGAATCCCTTCCCCTTTCTTGTACCCTTCCCTTATTACTCTTTTTCCTTTTCCTTTTTCCTTTCTCACTTTTTAATGAGGTGAGAGAAAATTCTCTGTAAAATAAATGTTAATTATTTCCTCTTTGAGCCAACTCTGATGAGAGTAGGATTCATACACTGTTCCTCCCTCTCTCTAAGTTCCCTCAGATATGATAAGTTTCCTTTGCCTCATCGTTGCATGTAGTTTCCCTCTTGTTATCTCCTCTTTTCCCTTTTTCTGCCACTATTCCCTTTCCATTTCTACTTCCCTTTTTAATGTAATATCAGTAAAATCAAATTGTACATGTGGTTTTTATGTATATCCAAGAAAGAAATACAATATTCAAGAGTTCCTTTTACCTTTTTCTACTTCTCTTGAGTCCTGTGGTTGGACATCAAATTTTTTGTTTAAGTCTGTTGTTTTCATTAGAAACAAATGGAATTCCTCTCTTTCATTAAATGTCCATCTTCTTCCATGGATAAAAATGCTCAGCTTAGCTGGGGAGTTTATTCTTGGCTGCATTCCAAGTTCTTTTGCCTTTCAGAATATCAGATTCCAGGCCCTTCGATCCTTTAATGTTGAGACAGCCAAATCTTGCGTGACCCTTATTGTGGCACCTCGGTATTTGAACTGTTTTTTCCTGGCTGCTTGTAAAATTTTTTCTTTAGTCTGAAAATTCTGAAGTTTGGCCACAGTATTCCTCAGAGTCTTTATTTTAGGGTCTTTTACAGAAGGTGTTTGATAAATTCTTTCAACACCTATTTTACTTTCCAGTTTTATTGCTTCTGAACAGTTCTCTTTGATGATTTCCTGTAAAAAATTATCTAGGCTCTTTTTTTCTTCATAATTTTCAGGTAATCCAATGATCCTCAGTTTATCTTTCTGACATCTATTTTCCAGATCTGTTGTTTTTTCAAGTAAATATTTGACATTTTTTTTCCAATCTTCCTTTTTTTTGGTTTTGCTTGACTGATTCTTGATGTCTCAATGAATCAGTCATTTCTATTTGTTCAGTTCTGATTTTTAGTGAGTTATTTTCTTCATTAGCTTTTTTTTAAACTTCTTTTTGTATATGTCCAATTGAGTTGTTTTGCTCTATGGAATTTTTTTCCATTTCACTATTTTTTTTTTTTTTTTTGTGAGTTATTTTCTTTTCCAATTCACCAATTCTGTTTCCCTGCACTTCTTGAGAGTTTTTTACCTTTTCCAATTCACATTTCAGGAAGTTGTTTTCTTTTTCCACATTATCGAAGTTTTCTTTTAGTGAGTTATTATGCCTTTTCTGTACTTTCTTGCATAGCTTCTCTTTCCTTTCCCCATTTTTCTTCTAGTTCTCTTTTAAGGTTTTTAATAGTCTCTTCTAGGAGAGCCTTTTGTATTGGGGACTAACAATTATCTGGAGACTGTCTGCTATTAGCCTCTTCAGGGTTGAAAAGCTGTTCTTTTTCTGTATAGAAACTATCAATCTTCCTTTTGAGTTTTTTACTCATTTTGTAGGATCTGCCTTCAGAGCCTGGAGGTTACTAGCTTCCTCTGCAGAGCAGTGAAAGGTGTATGGACTTGTAGCTGTCCTGCCAGCCAGCTACAAAAAGCAGCAAGGTACTGGAGTGCTCTGGGAAAGATTTCTCCACCAGGAAGTAACTCAGGCCTGCAGGGCTGACCTAGGAAAGTGCCCTGCAAAGAACCCCAGCTGTGTGAGATAACGACTGCCCTGGAGCTAGATGCTGAGCAGTGAGAATTTCACTACCCCACATCAAAGCCTGCCCTGGGGCTGTGGGTATTAGTAGTTGAGCATTGAATGGATTTGCAGAGACTGGAAGTATCTCTGCCCCAGGAAGCACAGTCTGCTGGGGATGTTCTATTGCCCCAGGCCAAGCCCCCCACTGTGCTGATTAGAGACTGCCCTGGGTTGTGCCCCCCTGCTGTGCAGATTTGTAACTGCCCCCCACAAAAGCCCCAAACTGCAGGATGTGGCTGCAGGTCTGTGTTAAAGTCTGCCTGAGTTACTTCTGGGTTTGAGTGGTTACAGCCAGGTCTCGTTAGGTTCTGGCATTTTTTAGCGTTCCCTCTGTTTTAGGTTTTAATTTCTCTGCCAGTTTACTGCTTTGTAGTCAAGGCAGAGCAGTTAGTCTATAGCAGAGTCGTCTCTATAACTTCTCTAGTCACAGAGGTCACCCCCGCTCCTGGTCTGTTCAGGACCCTAGTCTCTTAATGCCTGTGCTTGTCTGTTCCTGGACCCTCAGGACAAACCTTTCCTGGCGATCTTCCGGATTGACTTCAGCTGGTAAGTTGTGCTTCTAATCTTCATGAATTTAAGTAGTGAAGAGCTATTTTTGAGGCTGAATTAAATAGTTGGTTATGAGGGAAATGAAAGGAGCTTAGAAAATCACACGTGCCTTCTCTGCATCTTGGCTCCACCCCCACACATGACTTTCTAAGCTTCTCATTACAAATTATTAAATTCAGCCTCAAAAATAGTGTTGACCAAGAATGTTTGTGGCAGCCCTCTTTGTAGTGGCCAGAAACTGGAAACTGAGTGCATGCCCATAAATTGGAGAATGGCTGAATAAATTGTGGTATTGGAATATTATGGAATACTATTGTTCTGTAAGAATTGACCAACAGGATGATTTCAGAAAGGCCTAGAGAGACTTACATGAACTAATGCTAAGTGAAATGAGCAGTAGATCATTATACACAGCAAAAACAAGACTATAAGATGATCGATTCTGATGGACATGGCTCTTTTCAACAATGAGATGATTCAAACCAGTTCTAATTTTTCAGTGATGAAGAAAACCATCTACACCCAGAGAGAGCATTGTGGGAACTGAGTGTGGACCACAACATAACATTTTCACTCTCTCTGTTGTTGTTTTTTTTGCATTTTGTCTTCTTTCTCTGTGTTTCTTTTTCTCGCTCCTTGATCTGATTTTTTTTTTTTTTTGTGCAGCATGTTAACTGAAGAAATATGTATACATATATTGGATTTAGCATATATTATAATATATTTAACATGTATTGGACTACCTGCCAACTAGGGGAAGGGGTGGTAGGAAGAAGGGGAAAATCTGGAACAAAAGCTTTTGCAAGGGTCAGTGTTGAAAAAATTACCTATCCATAAGCTTTGTAAATAAAAAGTTTTAATAAAAAATAAATATATAATGAAAATGAATTTCTCTTATTAAATCTTTCTATTCCCATTGTTGTTTCAAGGCCTCTCAACAACAGCAGAAAATCCCAAATTTATTTAAGCTATAGATCTTAAATCAAGTTTGATCATACACATAAATACTAAGCCTAATAAGTCCCAATTCTCTAGCATACAAAATATATTTGCACTTTCTCCCCATAATTTTCCCAGTTTATACAAATTTTCATCTCTAAGTTGTGAACATAATTGGTAGAATTTTTCCAGACTATTGCTTCATGAATATTGTCATACCCATGCAAATGCACACAAGGTCTTTTTATAAATCTGCCTCTTCTTTGCCTTTTGTTCAGTTTTTTCTTCTTAGGGAACAAGTAAAAAAAAAATAAAATTTGGATTTGGGGATTTATTTCTCATTTTTTATCCTGAATTGAGAGATAAATTCATCACTTCACTGCATGATAAATTAACTAATTTCTGTGTGTGTGTGTGTGTGTGTGTGTGTGTGTGTGTGTTTTGTAGAGGGAATCTACTCTAGCATTCTTTCATGTAATAGCTGAATCCCACCTTACAATAATGGAACAGATCTGCCCAAAGTAGGAGTGAGGGGTGAAAATCCTGAAAAAAAACTCTGGGATGAATTGCAGTTAAAAAAACCTATAGACTGGTTGATACATTAGTTCTTCTATTAAAAGAAACCACTTAATCTTTTTATAGCCTCAGTTTCCTCATTTGAAAAATGGAATAATAATGTTTTCCTTAACTTTAATCTTATAAAATACATGTTTTTCCCCAAAAAAAACTCTTAATAAAGTTTTAAGTTATTATAGCTTATGTAAATTTGTGTTGCTAATGCTTAAAATTGCACTGAAAATTTTAAAATGATACATTAAATCACCATAGAAAAGCGAATTGTTATAATCATTATTATAATTATTCCATGAAGTTTTTCTATGTTTAAACTATGAAGATCAAAACATTTGTAGGTTCACTCCAGTCTTTCGGAAACATAGCATTTATCCATCTCTCTGGGGTCCTGAGTTGAAGTATATGAACGTTTTTGCACCCAAAGCAAAACAATGTTTTAGTTTGACATTTTGGTGTCAATTTGCTTCAGGCTCAAAACTGTCTGGGGAAGAGAAAAGTGCTTTCCAAGGAAATGGGCCCCTCTTCTTTTCGCACTTCTATTAATAGCAAATCTGGACTGTTGAAATTGAAAGACTTTGAAGGGCAAATGTTGTTTACCATTCTTGAAAGTATTCATCTGAAAATTTCCCTAAGCCTCCTTTTGAATTCACAAGATCATAGGTCAGTTGATTTAATATTAAAACTCTTGCACATTAAGTTTGCTCATTAAATAATTATGTCAGATCCAGTCTTTATTGTTTTCTTATTTTGGAGAGGAGAGGGAAAGAGACAGAGAGAGAAAGAGAAGCAGAGATAGAAACAGACACACAGAGAGATAAAAACAGAGACAGAGACAGAGAAAGAGAGACATGATACAGAGACAAAAAGACAGAAGACAAAATCTGTGGTAGAGATTTTTTTCTTTTTATTTTATCTCTTTGGAATTATGCCTAGCATCAAAGGTAATTGCATCATCTGGATTTGTAATCAGAGGACATGGGTTCAAATTTTAGTTCTGTCACTTCTTAACCTTCCTGAATACAGACAAGATACTTAGTATCTGAGACTCAGTTGGACTCTATTTATGAAGTCCCTTCTACTCTAAAATCTAACTTATCATGAAAAAGTAATTCCTCTTTGATGAAATGAACTCTGGAGCCTCCTTTGAAAAGGGTTTATCAAAATGAATAGTGAACTGGGATGGAGAAAACTTAGATCTTATTCTAGTTATGATACTGTGACATTGGGCAAGTCAATAAACCTACATTAAAAAAAAATCTTTAAAATGAAAAGTGGAGATAGGTCGGGATTGAATAATTTTTAATATCCCTTTTAGTTGTAGCATTCTTAGTGTACAGGGACAAAGAAATGATATAATCTAATGAAGTCTAGCTTCAATGAAAAGCAAGATATAATTATACTGCCACATCAAATTTATTTTTACTTTTTCTCTCTGACCTATTCCTTTATTAACTTAAAATTTCTGAATTCAACACTTTTGCATTTAACGTTCCTAGATATAATCTTTCTTGATGGTTACAAATAGAAATATCATTGAGAGTGTTTATTTTTTTCTAACTTGACATGTTGACATACAGACAATAACTTATTTTTTAGAGTAAGAATTTCTGTAGGGCACAGCATTGAGATAGCAGTAAGTCTATTTGACCCTTTTCCCTATTCCAAATATAGTCTCTATCTATTCTTTGAGACCTTAAATTCTGTTATGAGGGAAAACCTTTCAATTCCAATTTAGAAAAATGTTTTTTTTTAAATAGAAATACAAATTATATATAATACAAATGCCACATTTTATCATTACTGGGAAGCAGGTTTCTTTGCTTGTTTACAAAGGTGTGTGCATATGCATGCCTGTATGCATGTGTGTTAATTGTGGTAAAGAAGGAAGATAAGATAGAAAAATACTACTAGTGACTTAGACATTTCATTGACACTTTGTTATATTACAGTCATTTTCCAATGATCCCCCCCAATTTGTAATAATAATACTTAATTAAAATAAATTAATATATTATTCACATATGTTAATTCACACCTCTTTGACATTTATCACACATTGCTTGTTTATCACATACACACAATTTTCAGAAACTGAAAAAATGGTACCACATTGATCAGAATTTGTAATTCTTTCATTGTCGTTTTTATGTAGATTACTAGCTCAATGAAAAAAGGGTTAAATTTGGAGGTCATAATTGATGAATTCAGATCCTAGTTCTGACACTTTCTTGGGCACTCAATCAGTCACCACTTTCTAATCCTTAATTTCCTCAAATGTAAAATGAAGGCATTGTCATGATCTCTGTGGTTCCTACTATCTCTTAATCTACAATCTCTGATTTTAATCATCTCATAAATTGTTCTTTGTGAAATTCTAAATCCATTGTCTGTGAAAATCATATGTATACTTTTGCTAATGCTCTCAAAATTTTGAGAACCATTTAAAACCAGAAATATATCAAATTAGACAATACATTAAATAAATAAAGTAATAGAAAATTCTTTTTCCTCTCTGTCATAATGATTTAAAATATAAAAACAATAGAGCAACCTAATGAACTCATTGTTAAAATACAGTTTAAATAAAATATGTTTTATGGAACATTCTAAGAGTTACCATTAAGGATTTTACTGTTCAGTAGCTCCCTTGAATATCTCAGTTTTGAAATAATGGTTTAATTTATTTTTCTAGAATAAATGACTGGATACCTAGTATTATTTAAATAATAGTCAGCTCTTTCCCCAAATGCTCACCTTTCACAACTGTTATTCAATGTATTGTGTGCAATTTGTACTGAAGGCATTTACGATTATTATTAACATCAAAATTCTACCAAGTGATAGAATCATATTTTCTTCTCATTTTAGTCTAACTAATATAAATGTAAAAGATTCCGAACAAGCAGAGACCAGCGAGATTTGGGACAGAAATGGACACATCAGGCTTCTCCTGTATAGGGCAAGTAATTAGATACAGTCTACAGCAAACAAAGAAAATTTGACTGGCATTTTATTTTGGTTTGATAGTTTAGTGACAGTCAGAACATTTTTTCTTTATTAAGAAAATCACATAGGATAGAGCTGAAATCCAAACAAGAGTGCTGGCTAGTTTATCTCAATATATGATTCACCAGAATCTTATGTCAGTTATAGCACTAGTGTAGGCAACAATATAATATTTTGATTAAAAGTTCACAAAAATAAACTTTTACGATTTTCATTTGCATGGAATCCAATCCTATAAAAATTTAATAAGTGCCTACTATGTGACAAGCCACTGGACTGTATACAATGAAGACAAAATGCAAAATGCAAAACTCCAATTCCTCAGGGAGTATTCTATTTGGGCCTAAAGCATATAAAAAGTTAGGCATACAAAAGGTGATCTGAGAGGGAGAAGTACTAACATTGAAAGAGAATAGGCAAGGACTTCTTATATAAAAACGACAAATAAGTTGATCTGTGAAAAAAGCTATGGATGCTGAGAGATAAAGTTAAAAAGAAAGTATATTCTTAGCATAGGTGATGGATTTTGTTTAAGGCATAGACAGGAAAAATTGAGTACTATGTTTGAGTAGCAATAAGTACTCCAATTTGTCTGAAAACAGAAAGAATTAAAGGGAATAGTATTTAAGAAGGCAGGAAATAAAGGTAAAACAATATATCTTAAGAGATACTAAATATCAACCTGAATAAATTATACATCATTTTTAAGATCAGCTAATAGGAACAACAGATACTGAACTTATTATCAGGAATACCTGAGTTCAAATATCACCTTAGTATAAGACACATATTCTCTCTGTGTCTCAGTTTTATCATCTCTAAAATGGGGATAATAATAACACCAATCTGCTTGTTTATCCATAGGAGAAAATGAGATACTACTTATGAAATTTAGATAAATATAATCTTTGTAAAACTTTAAAGTATTATGGAATTACAATTGTTGAGGGACAGATCATTTCTCCGAGAACATTCACAGCCGTGGATCATAACATTTGAAGGACTTGCAAAGCATTCTTTGCTGACACAGGTGTTGCGGACTGGGAATAAGGTAAATTTGAGGCACAGGGAAGAGGAGAGAGGTCAGACAATGCAATGAACTCTCAGTCAGATTGATTAGAGAAGAGCAACTATCTCTCAGTCTCCTTGTATCATCCTCTCATAAGAGGAGATCCATTCTGCAGGTCTGGGTTTGATCTCCAACAGCCACTGTCAAGTGGCTCTCATGTATTCTAACAACTCCCATGTATTCCAATATACAATAATTATTATTATATATTACTAGTTTCATGAATAATAAAAAAAAACTTGCTTAGATACATCTCCTTTTATAACTTAAAAAACTGTTTTCTTTTAAAATTTTTAGTTAAAGATTCTCTTTTCTACCACCTCTCCCACCACCTCTCCACCACCCACTGAAAAGAGGCAATTTGATATCAGTTTATATCTATGGAATGATGAAAATATTTACATATTCACTGCCTACATAAATAAGGCAAGGAAGTTATGCTTCTATTTGCACTCAGAGTTCATCATTCCTTTCTCTGCAAGAAGATAGCATTTATTATCATGAGTCCTTTGAAATTACCTTGGATCATTGAATTAATCAGAAGCAAAGTCTTTTATGGTTGTTCATCATTATAAAATTACTATTATTGTGTACAATGATTTCCTGGTTCTTCTCAATTTAATTTTTATCAGTTAATATAGGGTATGTTGTGTTATATTTTTGTTTTGACTATTTTTAAATTACTCTCTCATCATTTCTTATGCCACAACAGCCCATCTTCACAAATATGTGACACAACTTTCTTAGCATTTCCTAATTAATGAGCATACCTTCAATTTTTGATTCTTTGCCACCATGAATACAGTTGCTATAAATATTTTTGTGCTTTTCCTTTTTCTTTGAACACTTTGAAATATAGACTTAGTAGGGTTATTTCTGGGTCACAGTTTAAGAATTTGTTAAAAGCAAATTTGGGCATAGATCTAAATGGATCTGCAGAATGGCTTGATCAGTTCACTACTCGAGCAACAATTAAATAATGTACCTATTATTCCTCATTCCTTCCAGAATTTGTCATTTTTGATAGATGTGAAGTAGTGCTTCAAAGTGGTTTTAATTTGCCTTTATCTAAAATGACGGACAGAAGCAGCTACACCCAAAGAAAGAACACTGGGAAACGAATGTGAACTATCTGCATTTTTGTTTTTCTTCCCGGGGTTATTTTTACCTTCTGAATCCAATTCTCCCTGTGCAACAAGAGAACTGTTTGGTTCTGCAAACATATATTGTATCCAGGATATACTGCAACATATCTAACATATATAAAACTGCTTGCCATCTAGGGGAGGGGGTGGAGGGAGGGAGGGGAAAAATTGGAACAGAAACGAGTGCAAGGGATAATGTTGTAAAAAAATTACCCTGGCATGGATTCTGTCAATATAAAGTAATTATTAAATAAAAATTAAAAAAATTTGCCTTTATCTAATCATAAAGACATTTTTTCATTCTCCCCTAATTTGTTTATTTCATCCATTATATTTAAATCATGTTCTTGCTTTAATGTTATCTTGGAGTATAGTGTGAAATGTTAGTCTAAAACTCTTCCAACAAACTGCTTTTCAGTTTTCCCAAAATTTTTGTGTGTGTGAAATGATGAGTTCTTATGCTAAATACTTGGACTTTTGCATTTGTAAAAGATGAGATGACTTTAATTTATTACTGAGTATTATGTACCTAATCTATTCCACTGATTCTTTAATTGACACCAGATTGTTTAGATGATTTCCACTTTGTCATAGTTTGAAATCCAGAATGGCAAGACTACTTTCCTTTACATTGTTTTCCACTGATTCCTTTAATATTATCATCTCTTCCCCCTTTCAAATAAATGTTTATAGTTTGATTAAGTATAAAATAAGTAAGTTATTTAAACAGAATTGTCATTTTTATTAAAATGGCTTGACCTATCTTTGAGCAATTAATAATTTTCAAAAAAATTGAAGGTATGCTCATTAATTAGGAAAAACATGTGAAAGTGATGTATTATTATTGTATAAAGTTCTTGTTTTTGTCTTGCATTTTAGACAGTTAAACATTTTATATTTTCCTTTCTGTCTCTTCTTGACAGACTATATTGATTATATATAAAATGCTAATAATTCACTACAGTTTATTTCCCATACTTTTGCTCAAGTTATTAATTAATTAGTTGATGCTCTAGAATTCTCTAATAATATTATTCTATTGCCTGCATAGTGTGATACATTTGTTTCTTTATTGCCTATTTTAATTCCCACATTTCTTTTTTTTTATCTTATTGCTATAACTAGCATTTGTAACACAATATTTAATATTAGTGATGATAGTTTGGATAGGTACTACTTATCATCTTAAGGAAGCCATTACTCCAATGCTCCTTAAATGTGGAAGCCTCTGAATCTTGTGTGATCTTGAGAGAAGTGTAGTAACTGCTTTCCCAGCAAATATTCTAGTCTTTATCCAGGATGGGTCCCTTATTCCCTGCAGTTACAAGGACAAGTGTTTCTCTTTCCCTGGATATATAACTGGGGTTTCTTATCTCTTGTGATCTACCATTACTGTTCCTCTTAATCCTGGAATGGTGATAGGAAAATGCTTATGTACAATAGAGTTGCCTATCAGTGCCAGCAAGCGGTAACCTCTAATCTCTTTATGACAGTTGTTTAACCCTCTTATTGTCTCCACTCTGAGAACTCCTGAAGCTGCTGCTCCTGTTGCCCAATCACTTCCAATTAGGCTCATTGACCTGTATTTTGAAAAGCATGCTTTTGAGTTTCCATGTCTTCTATACTTTCCCTGTTTTTTCATAGTTTTGTAAAAGGTTTTATAAAGTCTACCTATGACAAAACAGTTTGGAGGTTCTTAGATGAAGGGAAAAGAGTTATATATTAGTTTCTTTTTTCATTTCCTTTCCTGCCCTCTCTTTGAATGTTACTGATAAATTCCTTCCTGCCTTCTTTCCTCTTCCTGTCCTATTTTTGAATGTTACTGATAAATTACAGACAATTTAAGAATTCCTTATGTAAAACATCATGATACAAACAGATAATTATATTAGGTGTTAGAAAACTTGGTTTCTAGGAAAAGTTATGTCATTAACAAATTGTTCATTTTAATTCAAAACCTTCAAAACTTCCCTGGATCTTTACTCAATCATGGGTTTAGGGATAAAGTGAAAGATATCATCAATAATATTTACCATAATTTAACGAAACATAATCTTCCATTATCTTTTAAAATTCTGGAACATACATACTTTAGTGAAAGAGCTAGATGAATTTTCATTCTTATTAAAATGCATAATTACAGGGGCAGAACCAAAATGGCAGAGAAGTTATTTCTGAACTTTTCCTACTACCTCACACTAATTATGAAATTCAATCTCTGAATTAACTCTGGACCAGCCAAACCCACAAATGTTGGAAGTGCAGCAAATTACCAGCAGAAGATAATTTTGAAGTTCTAAGAAAAGGTCTGTTCTTGTCAAGCATGGGAGAAGGTGGCCAGGTTCCCAGATGCCAGCTGGGTGGTGTGTGGTCTCTGTGGGACAGTGAAGACTCGGGGTGGTGGAGAATCTATGGGGAGGAATCTACAGCAGTGTTGTCTACTCTGCCCTGGGTGCAGAGAAGTTATAAAATATACAACTAAAAGCAGATCCTATTTTTTTTTTTTTTAATGAGTAAAAAGGCAAAGAGAACTCTAACCATAGATAATTTCTATGGTGAAACAGAAGAACAGATTTGAAACCCTGAGGAGACTAAAAGCAGATTGTCTCCAGATGAAGCTCCAAAGGGTGATATAATTGGTCCTCACCACACAAGGCTTTCCTAGAAGAAATTAAAAAGGCTCTCAAAAGAGATCAAAAGAGAGCTAAAAGAAAAATGGGGAAAGGAAAGGAAAACATTGCTAGAAGATTTGGAAAAATCATATAAGTCATTAAAATATAGATAAGACAACATGGAAAAAGAAAGCAACTCCTTAAAAAACAGAATTTGTGAAATGGAAAAGGTAAATAACTCCTGGGAAAACAGAATTTGTGAAATGGAAAAAGAAAATGAAAAAGAAAATAACACCTTAAAAAATAAAATTTGCATAATAGAAAAAAATTTCATAGAACAAAACAACTCATTTAAAAATCGAATTGGACAAATAGAAAAAAGTAGTAAAATAAAAAAAAGTAAATGAAGAAAATAATTGCCTAAAAATCAGAAGTAAACAAATGAAAATGAATGACTTGATGGGACATCAAGAATCAGTCAAGCAAAACAAACAAAAAAAAAAAAATAGAAAAAATAGAAAAAAAAAGTTAAGTACCTAACTGGGAAAACAACTCACCTGGAAACTAGATCTAGGAGAGATAATCTAAGTATTATTGGACTCCTTGAAAAGCATGATTAAAAAAAGAGCCTACACACTATTTTTTAGGAAATCATCAAAGAGAACTGCCATGATGTCATATAATCAGAAGATAAAATAGCCATTGAAAGAATTTAATGAATATCATTTGAAAGAGACCCCAAAATTAAAACTCCAAGGAATATTATGGCTAAATTTCAGAACTATTGGACTAAGGAAAAATATTACAAGCAGCCAGAAAAAAGAAATTCAAATACAGAAGAAAGGCAGTAAGGATTACTCAGGATCAAGCAGCTTTCACTTTAACGAATTGAAGGGTCTGATATCTGATATTCTGAATAGCAAAGGAACTTGGAATGCAGCCAAGAATAAACAACCCCCTAAAGTGAGCATTTTCTCCCAGAGAAGAAGACAGGCATTCAATGAAACAGCTGAATTCCATTTATTTCTGATAAAAAGACCAGAATTTAACAAAAAAAATTGACCTCCAAATATAGGACTCAAGAGAAGCATAAAAAGGTAAAAAGAATATTTGAGAACATATTTAGAATGTATTGGACTACTTGCCATCTAGGAGAGGGAGTCAGGGGATGGAGGGGAAATTTTGGAAAAGAAGGTTTTGCAAGGGTTATTGTTGAAAAATAAGCCATGCATATGTTTTATAAATAAAAAGCTATAATAAAAAATAAAATGCATAGGTACATGTGCATAGATAGATAGATAGATAGCTATAAATAGATAGATCTGCTTTATAAAAAGTAAAGACATCTATTGAAAGGTGCAGCTTCAAGGCATTAAGAATATAAGTTAGCTGAAAGAGGTTGTTGCTTTCCAGTTTAAGCAATGTGAAGGTTTAAACTAAAATGTTTTTGGCTGTAACTGTATCCAACAGGAATTATGGTGTTAGGGGAGCAGTGCATAGACTGCGTGACCTGGACCAAGTAAAACTCACCTTTATTAATTCAAACACTGGACAAGTTTCTTAAGCCTATTTGCCTCAGCTTCATCATCTATAAAATGAGCTGGAGAAGGAAATCACAAACCGCACCAGTATTTTTGACAAGAAAATCCAAATTATGTCGAGTCAGACATCACTGAAATCACTGAACAACAACAAAACCTTTTGTAATCAGCCATAAAATGAACCACAATGTTGTGCAAATATTCTGCTACCTCCATAATTCTGTCTTTTTCAGCTCTGCTCAGTTGGGAGTATGGAAATATAGTTCCCTAAATAATCCAAATTTCTTATAATGATAGTGTTTTTTCCCCCCAAAAGGTTATTAAAATCCCTAGTTCCTGCTGTATCTTAAAACCTTAATTAAAACTGCTCATTTCTTATATGAATGAATGGATGGAAGATATGCTATTGAATTGGACCAACACTGCCCCACTGCTACTTACAGAATAGAATGTCATAAATAGTTGAAACTCAAGACTCAGAATCAATATCTAAGATATGAGACAGTAAATTCTGGATTGCACTCATTATATAATATCTAGTCACTTACCTATATATTATTGTGAAATAGCATGAAAAACTATTTTTATCAATGTGAAGATTTATAGAACCTCTATATAGAATTTACTAAGATGTATTATTTATTTTTTAAAACATTAGACAGACTAGAGTTTGAGAATATTTAAAAAAAAAACACTGTGTATTTACACATACTGGAAGTAATAGAATGAACATTTTTATTTAAAATAAAATTGCAATGTTTGATTATAATTCTTTATACTTAATGTCTATTTCCATATGCAGGAGAAATTTATAATATTTTTAAAAATATTTTAAGAATTCTTGCATCAATTGATAAAATTGCTGCTCCTGGCTCATAAATGAGAAAATAATTTTACTTATATAAGTTAAATCAGTAGGGACTCCTCATCCAGGAAATACTATTGTGTTGTAAAAATAAAAAAAAAAAACACAAATAATCATGCATGTTTTTACTTAATTGGTTATGTTTTAGTATGGTGCTGACAAAATAGGTAGGTACCTAGAATCCGCCACAGGAAAGAAAATGGCTACATTAAAAATTCTGCAAGAGGACTAACCCAATTTTCTTTTACTCTTGGGAGTTCTCAGGGTACTGCTATTTGTTTTACTTCTCTTGCTAATTTATTAAGAGATGTCAGTACTTGAACATTAATGTATAGTTCCCTAAAATGTCATACAAACCACAGGCGGCAAAGGCAGAGCTCCCCTACTTCAACTTTTTCATTTCCAAACAAGGTAACTTAAATGACAGACTCCAAGTTGCATAGTTATTGGGCAGATCTCCAAAGTCCTGAGCTAATGTTTCTTTTATTCTTGTATCATAGATGTTAAACTAAAAAGGATCTCAGAGGCCAAGCATAGCTTTAATTTAGCATTTAAGAATACCTAGTGCCAGGAAAGTTAAATGATGGTCCCAAGGTTATATAGATAGTAAATGTCAAACCATGCCATTTTATTTAGTTTGCCAACAACAACAAAAAAGCACAAATTTTCCTCTGTTGTGTGTTTAAAAATGATCATACATATTCCAGCAATAAATTTAAGGAGTTAAAATCCTTTCACAAAACAGAATAGGAAAGGAAGGAAGAAGAATTATGTTGAATAAACGAAAAAGTAGACTTACATTATGAACTTGAGCTGTAACAAGCAAGAGGTTTCATAGAGATCTAGGACACTTACCTAGAATAGTCAAGTGGTAACAAGTTTTGACAAGGTTCAAGTCAAAATACCCAGATCAGAAAAGGATAATGTTCCCAAAGATTCTAGAATATAGAGCTAGAATAGGCCTATTCTGAAGGCCTTTTTACTATTGAAAAAATATGCATTTTTTTCCCTGTAGCCATGCTTTCCTTTTATTCTTTCCCTCCCTTCTCTCTCTGTCCTTCTTTTCCTGTTCATTTTCTTCCTCCTCTTTTTCTTCCTCTCCAAGAACAATATAATCGATGACATTTGTTATTTTTTAAATTTTGCAAAGCACATTATATCATATATCATATGATATCATGACCAAAATGTAAGGAAGGTGCGATTTTGCATTTCTCCCATTTAAGAAACTGAGACTGACAGAGAGAATAAGTAATTTGCATAGTCATAGAGCTAGTAAATGTTTGAGTCAGAATTCAAACTCAGACCTTCCTAACTCAAAGTCCAACATTTTAACTACCACACCAGCAGCATCAAACTCAAATAGAAATGAGACTCTTCATCCACATATAAAGATCCTGGTGGATCATATATTGACAGTTAAAATTAAAATAATATTATCTATATTTTATTGAATATTTTAATTTGCAAAATCATTTCCTAATTATATTTTCATATAAATTGCTATGTAATCAGAATTTTTGAGGCCACATTTTTGATGCTTCTGTTTTACATTTTGATATTACAAAAAGTAATTAGTATCATAGTCTTGAAACTGGGGACTTTAGGAATCATCTCTCTAACACATATGTAGCATATATTCCATCTCTGCCATACCCAAGTCGAATAAGAATGTCATTTAGGCTTCTCCTGACTACCAGCAGTAATGACTGATTCCTTCCTGCCAGATACAATAAACTACCCCCCCCTTTTTTAAAAAACAATTCCAGCTTATTAAGAAGCTTTAGGTTAAGCTATATAGTTCCAATTAGAATGTTCCCAAATGAAAAGCAAACTCCTTTGAACTCAATGAAGATCCAATATGCTATGCAATCATAGAGAGCAGGAATATCTATCAAACAGAAAAAAAAATCATAAGCTAAATGCCATTTAGAATTAATATTCTGATAAACCAACCATGAAGTAGTACTTTGACTCAAATCACTATACAGAGAAAAAGCAGCTAAAAGTCACATATTGTATCAAATATATTGCCTCACTAGCTGTGTGATCCTGGGATAAATCCTTAAAGTTCCTCATTCTTAGTTTCCAAATCTATAAGTAGAATATAATAATCATGTCTTTCTTGTCGGTTTCTTTTGAAGATCAATTAAAATTGTGTTTGTAAAATGTCTTACAAACCATAAAGTACAATAAGAACAAGTACCATGGAGGATTTCAGTACTAATTATCTGGTCTTATTTTAGTCAAGATACTTTTATCAGGAAGAATTTTGAGGCAGCCTCTACAAATGGTGACATTCTTTAAAGGAATTATTTCCAGAACCTAATTCTTAGTATAATTGTATGTGAATTTACAAATTTTCTTTAGAATCTGCCTACCCAAAATTTTACAGAGAGATGACTAAGTTTGTGTGTTCAGGGGATAGAAGTTCCACTTTGCAGTGTCTTATCTGTGGGGGTAAGAGTAAGAAGGGAAAAGGAACAGAAATAGAATTTAGCTGGTCATATTACTAGAAGAAGCAGCTGCTATTTAAAAGTAGCTTCTGACAAAGATAACAAAAGTATATTTCTGATGAATTCTAATACAGAATAGATTGTAGAAGAAAGTAAGAATCTTTTATTGCTTGTCTTGATCTGAGGCACTAATAGAAATATATTAAGAAAGGTTTTGTTCCTGGATTGTCTGAGAAAGCTATGTAAATCTTTAAGAATCTCAGAAAGGTACTAAACCCACAGCCTTAGTATTCCTTGGAGCTGGTTGCACAGTAAACAACATGCATAAAATGTTCCTAAGAACCATCATCATTACCATGGTTGATATTTATATAATACTTCAAGATTTTTGAAGCACTTTGCATATATAATTATCTCAGTTGAAGCTTTTGAGGTGGCTTTGGGAACTGCAGCACAAAATTTCAGACTTCAGGATTTTAGCAACATGGGGAAATTAGTGAATCTTAATAAGGAGGCATAACTCTCATTCCCTCACCAGATTTCCCTACATGTGCATCATCTTCTTTATTATAATAGATGTTATGGAAATGCTTGTTTTATTCCATAAATTAGAAATACAAGAAAGAAAAATAAAGGACGGCTAAATTTATATAATACAGAACTCATTCAATCCCCACCTGAAATTATTGATGTTTTAAAATTACCAAGATAATTCCATATTTCCAATTGTTCTGTGAAAAACAATTGCCTTCCCTAGGTAAACATATCACTGAATAAGTTTGAAATGCATCTTGGCCATTAGGGGATCTTATGTGACACAGAATTTGGATTAACAAGAATGAATTATCACCTCCCAGTAAAAAAAAGGACTTAAGTTAAAAAAAAAAAAGGACTTTATTTCTGTCCCCAGTTCTTCCCTTAAAATCTGGCATTAGTTATCCCTGTCTTGGCTGCTTGTCACAGCATCCCCTATACTTTAGCCTTGAAGAATAGCAACTTCTTAAATGAACACCAAATGATACACCCACTTTTACAGATTCCTCACCCTGCCCATTTCCTCAAAGACTGCCTACCTATTGATACCAACCCTCAGTTTTTGGCATAGCAGCTAGGAACTCTGCCCACCATTCAGGTGAACATGAGACCAAGCACAAGGCAAATGTGACTCCTCTAAACCTGTTTTGAATTGCTTGTTCTCTTTCCAAATGGCTTCAAACTCCATCCACCCATGGTGAATGGGCCAAAGTATCTTCCTGTGCTGTTATTGGATAATAAACACTTACCAACCAGCAGGTGTGATGAGAGCTTCTATCAGGGTGGTGATTCTGTCAGAAGAGAGAAGAGGATTATCCAAGAGATATTTTGATAATAGTAGCAAAAGTAGACTTTGACAACTGATTGGAATAGTGTGTGACAGTGAGGAGAAAAAAAAAACAACAACTACTAATGGGGTTTTGACAGCTAGGTAGAACACTGATCCCAGAGTCAGGAAGACTCATCTTCATGAGTTCAAGTCTAGCCTCAGATAGCTAGCAAACACAAGCTAGCAATGTGAGCCTGGGCAAGTCATAGATTCCCAGTTGCCTCAGTTTCACCATCTGTACAATGAACTAGAGAAAGAAATGGCACACTATGACATAATGTTTGCCAAAAAACCCCAAATGGCATCACAAAATGTCAGACATATCTGAAAAAAACTGAAGAACAAATTTGCACTTAGCAATAGAAACTTCTTTCTTACCTATTATTCAAAATCTTCATTGACATGGCTTGTCACATGGGCCTATACATTTTGTAATTAACTTTTAATTATAGGCAGAGCTGAAACTCTTAGAGTAACCCTGATTATTACCTACTTCATGATTCTTTGAAGTTTACATATTAATGACAGTGGGAGGCTGTTGGTTGGCATCCTTATACATATGATGCATTCATTCATAATAGTCCTTTGTACAAACATATAGTAGGACTTTGGGCTGTTCACCATTTCCTTACCAGTAGGATTCTTCCCTTGAGATATATTTTCCATGAAAAATAGACTACCATTTTGTGAAGATCCATAATTATGCTCTCTTCATTGTTTTCTCAACAGTTTCTAGAATTATCCTACCTCCCTGCTAGCAAACTTGTCTTGAAATGAGTAGTATTTCTTGCTTTCATTTCTGGGTTGTCACATCTCCTTTCCTTAGAATGTAAAGTAGACATTTTTCATAGTCAAATTAGTATGGCTAGTAATGGTAAACAATGAATAAATCCTTCATCTCTCTATCTATCTCTCTATCTATCTCTCTATCCATCTGTACATCCAGTCATCCATCTGTCAGTCTTTCTGTATATCAACATTCTCTCTCTACTTTTCAATATTCCTGTGGCCTCTTTAATCCATCTATAGGCTTCCAGATATTATGAATTGTTTGACGATACAGAGGCAAATTAAATAGTGAACAAAGCCCTTGGTTTCCTATAGTTCTCCAAGGTAAAAATATAATTAACTTTAATAACCTTCTTGAGTTACAGGTACAAATTGAGGATAAAGGGCAATAGTATTAATATCAATAGTTTCACTATATTAAAAAGTAGGAAAAGACATAATTTTAAAAAAAAAGTGTGTTTCTTAATTTTGATGGCACTGAAGTGAAAAATTTACAAGTAATCTTGAACAAAAATGGAGACAGTTACAAATGACATCAAATAACTACTTTGAATAGTTTTATGCTTCCCCTTCTAACAATCTTCTAAGATTTTTCACTGAACTTATGAATTTGAGTGAATAAATGAAGAAAAGTACTAAGACCTCGTTCTACCTAAAGTGTTCTAAATACTGGTGATTAAAAACAAAGGAAGGAGAGAGAGAGAGAGAAAGAGAGAGAGAGAGAGAGAGAGAGAGAGAGAGAGAGAGAGAGAGAGAAAGAGAGAGAGAGAGAGAGAGAGAAGAGAGAGAGAGAGAGAGAGAGAGAGAGAGAGAGAGAGAGAAAGGGGCAGAGGGAGAGAGAGAAATGAAAAGGGAGAGAGAGAAAAAGAGACAAATGGAAAAAAAAAGTGGAAGAGGGAAAGAGGAAGAGGAAGATAATCTAGACAATTTCTTTCCTGAAGAAGCTTACATTCTCATAGGTGAAGACAACTCCTGGAAGGAAGTTGTGGTCATAAAAGTCATCAGGAGAATAAGCATATTTATTTTCAGTAGCTCTGGCAAAATTGATTTGATTATGTGGAGGGGATAAGGAAATTATGGAATTTACATGAATAGAGATAGAATGAGTGTTTAGAAGATAATCTGGTGCAATGTGAAGCATTTCTGGATTTTCCTAAAAATACTGGGATATATGAATCATTTATCAGTGAAAATAACTAAGCCTCAGGGTAGAAATTCCTCCAGTGTATGTTCTGCATCTTAGACACCTTTCAGGATGAAAGAATGGTTCTGATAGAATGTGAAATTATTGGGTCCTCCTATGTAGAATAGGTCTTAGGAGGTGTTCACTGTTTAGGATAGTAAGACTCCAGCGCATTTGGCAATAAGATGACCTAGGGTAGAATAAAGAAATGACTTCTTGACTTCTGCTAGCCAGGTTGGAAGATGGATCAATTTTAAGTAGTCTAGATATAGACGCAGAAGTGAACATAGATTTAGGATATATAAACATGTTAATGAGCACAACTCCTAGGTTCTTAACACAATAGGTATATTGCCACACTTGAGTTGGGTAGTTAAGTGTTTAACACTATCTTCTTCTCCTAGTGTTTTAGCAGAACCAGAAATACATTTTCTGAGAAAGTATCAATTCTAATTTAAGGGATTCAGAGTGAGTTAAAAGTCACACCAGGAGTCTAGATGAAAAATTAGGGTGTATCAAGCAATACCTGATAACATTTAAATGTGAGTGAGAAAGGAACTTGATGGACGTCATTATTGAAATAAATAATATTTTATTGCTTTTTAAAAATTAATATGTGATAAGTGAATAATTTCATTAAAATATAGGCTATAATTTTAATGAGTTTTTTTTTTTACATTTTAAAAGTTATCTAATCCATCTTCCTGGTCAACTTGACCCTGGTAGGCCTTTGTAAGGCCAAAGTACTAGAATTATAAGGAAGGCACCATGATTCATGTGGTGACAGTAGCAGCTTACTCTAATTATAAGTAAAGTACCAAGTGAACCTGGCATTTAAAACATATAGCATGACTATAAACAGTGAAAGTAAATAAAAAAAAACCTATCTATCTAGGCTAGGGAAGTACACAGACACATATGCCCACATATGTACACATACATATTTATATCACACTTTATTTTGAATAAAATGAATTTTTCCTGCAAAAGGATATTTTTCAACCATTTTAGTAATTAATACTGATGAAAGGAAGGACATGCATCCTCTTCCTTTACTTCCCATATTAGTGCACTTCCTTGCCTTATGAATTTGATAGTCATGTCTGATTTTTCTTTAGCCACTCAAGCTTCTGAACAAGGGCAGTATATTATTAAATTGTGTTAATTACATCTCTCAATTAAACTGCTATAGAATTTCAGTGACAAAGTATATACATAGTTTTCTTCAAAGTCTGAATTTTAAGCTTTAATAGCTTAAATTATGATAAAACTTTGAATGTCATGTATTATGATGAACTAATGTCCAAAAATGGGGAGAGGCAATGACATAATAAGTTATTCAGATAAGACCATATTTAGCTTTGTGTAGGGTTTCAATCACTGTTGAATGAATGAGAATTATTGGTTTAAATTGTATATGCCTTATATGAAATCTTTATCATGTTGTCAAATGTACTTGTCAATATCATTAAAATATAATTTTAGAGTTACAAAGAATCTTTATGATTATCTAGGCCAATACTCTTTATACTGATGAGGAATCTGATGCTCATGTATCAATTTTCTTTCTTTGTCTTTCTCTGTCTTTCTTTGTGTAAAATACTATTTTCCAAAATATATCATAGAGTAACAAATCTTAAGAAATAAAAATATTCTTTAATATTTACAATAAGAACACAGTTATTATTGGAGATATATTCAAAATCCTAATTAATGCATTTGCTAGTTATGATTCCTTGTTTACAAAGATTAGCTCAAAATTCCATTTTCAACTATAGCATATCGGAAATCATATCTACTGACTTATTGGAAAAGGAAATGGTTATTCACCAGTCATTATGATAAGAAATGGGCCTACCAATTAAATTCAAGATAGCTTTAAGTCTATTTAATAGACACCATAAAAAATGAATAACTACACAAAACTTGGAATATTATATCTTAAGTACCCAGTGACTAACTTTGCCAGACAAAATCAATCCTTGTATAATGGAAGCCAAAAGGAGTAAAGCACTGGAGAAAAGCCAATTTATTTGATAAAGAGGAAACCAAGCAGTCCCAAACTACTCTTGTGAATGTTTCTTTCAATGTTCCCCATCTCTTTTATTGGTGAATGACATAAATGACAATGCAGAAAAAGTCAAATAACTCAAGTTATAATTCTCTTTGCCATTGTTTTTAGCTGCAGAAACAAATACCCTAGACATTTCATAGTGTTTCTAAGGCCATAGTAATACTTCTAAAGGTCAATGAACTATGTGAGAAAATTTCACTATACATAGCTTTACATTAATAAAAGTGTTTTTTTTCCTAAACAAAGATAAAATGATTTCCCTTACTACTGGTATAAAGAAAGATTAATTTAATACCAGGAAAAGAGAAAAAATAAGTGGAAAAAAAAAAAAAAACAATCTCTCGCATTTCTAGTATCCCAGGAACATTATTAACATTCAAAATAATTCTTTTATCAGAGACTTGACATTGTTGTTGTTTTTTCCCCCCACAATATAATGAATAAAACCCAAAAGACTCATAGAAATTCATCAACACAATTTTCCCCTTCTTTGGTGATTCTTTCTTTTTGCATGAGTCCTAAAATTCTTCAAAATCAGCTCAGTGGACATATAAGAACATATACCATTATATGTTCTCATTATATCATTATATAGGTATATATTTTGCCATTATAGGATTACCATTCTATAATATAAACTGCACTAAGAAGAAAAAAGAAACTTAAGAGGGGTACAGAGGCACCATTGCAATATTCCAGTGAATCCTGCTTTCACATGCCAGAGACCAAAAAATATTCAATTTTATTATGCTACTCTTGGTGACCTGAATTCTCCTGAAAGGAAAATATGTTTGGAGTTGATAGAAAGACACACCTCTCCTTTTTGTCTATTTTACAATAATAATCAGATTCTTATCAAAGAAGAATGTTCAGGTTGTTCTTCCATCTATCCAAATCCAGCCTGCTCATTGTGGCTATAGTTCCCAAGGACTATTCTCACTGAAAGCCACAACCCTCCGCTGGTTCCAAGAGGCATCCTACCTAGGAAATTCTACTTTTCTTATTTTAAGACCTGGACTCCAGAAATCTCAAACTTAGAATTCTCATGAGGGACCCTTGAAAGCTAATGCTACTCAGAAAGTACTTTCTGTAGTCTATGTCTCCTAGACTAAAAGGCTTGAGAGGAGAACAAAAAATTCCTCCCAAAACCTCTATGTAAAAAGATGAGAGGCTTATTTTCAGAGGTGGAGCCAAGATGGGGGAGTAAAACCAGGAAGCTGCTACTAAATGAAACCAAACTTTTGACTAGAATCTGATGGACTAATAACACCCTTCAGCTCAAGACAGTCTGAAAAAACTTCAAGAATGACCAGTCTCACTGGGGCAAAAAGAATGTTCAGTTCAGCTTAGACAGATTCTGAGAACAGGCTCAGTAGAGGAGCAAATCAGGGAGGGCAGTTTCCAGTCCCAGCTCAGAAAGCAAACTCTGGGAAACCAGGCTGTTTCCTGAAAAGAAAAGGCAAAGCTACCCCCTCTAAATATGTGCTCAAAGCCAACACTCAGAGCTGCACAGGAAGCTTGGGACAGTTTCCCCTTTACTCCAAGAACAGAGTTCAACCATAAAAGTAAAACAAAAAGGGGAAATAACAAAAGAAAAGTAAAGAAAATAAGCAAGAAATAGAAATGAACTGTGACCATAGAAAGCTACACTGGTGACAGGGAAGAACAAAATACAAACTCATATGAGGACAAAATATCCACAGAAGAAATCTCAGACTTGATCTTAAAGAAGGGAAAAAGAACTGTATGTGCCAAAATGTTTGTCGCAGCCCTTTTTCTAGTGGCTAGAAACTGGAAACTGAGTGTTTGTCCATCAGTTGGGGAATGGCTGAATAAACTGTGGCATAAAAATGTTATGGAATATTATTGTTCGGTAAGAAATGACCAGCAGGATGAATACAGAGAGGACTGGCGAGACTTACATGAACTGATGCTGAGTGAAATGAGCAGAACCAGGAGATCATTATATACCTCAACAATGATACTGTATGAAGGATGTATTCTGGTGGAAGTGGATCTCTTCGATAAAGAGATCTAATTCAGTTTCAATTGATCAAGGATGAACAGAAGCAGCTACACCCAAAGAAAGAACACTGGGAAATGAACATAAACTGCTTGCATTTTTGTTTTTCTTCCCGGGTTATTTATACCTTCTGAATCCAATTTTCCCTGTGCAACAAGAGAATTGTTTGGTACTGCACACACATATTGTATCTAGGATATACTGTAACCTATTTAACATGTAAAGGACTGCTTGCCATCTAGGGGAGGGGGTGGAGGGAGGGAGGGTAAAAATCGGAACAGAAGTGAGTGCAAGGGATAATGTTGTAAAAAATTACCCTTGGCACGGGTTCTGTCAATAAAAAATTATTTAACAATAAAAAAAAAAAAAGAAAAAGAAAAAGAAAAAAGAAATGACCGGCAGGATGATTTCAGAAAGACCTGGAGAGACTTACATGAACTGATGCTGAGTGAAATGAGCAGGACCAGGAGATCATTATATACTTCAACAACAATACTATATGATGATCAATTCTGATGGACATGGCCTTCTTCAACAATGAGATGAACCACAGTTCCAATAGAGCAGTAATGAACTGAACCAGCTACACCCAGGGAAAGAACTCTGGGAGATGACTGAACCACTGCATAGAATTCCCAATCCCTCTATTTTTGTCTGCCTGAATTTTTGATTTCCTTCAGAGGTTAATTGTACATCATGTCAAAGCCCAATTCTTCTTGTGCAGCAAAATAACTGTATGGATATGTATACATATTTTGTATTTAACATATACTTTAACATATTTAAGGTATTGGTCAACCTGCCATCTGGGGGAGATGGTGGGGAGAAGGAAGGGAAAATTGGAACAAAAGGTTTTGCAATTGTCAATGCTGAAAAATTACCCATGCATATATCTTGTAAATAAATGTGTTAATCATATAAAAATGTTTTGCAATAGCTATGTTATAATAGAAAACACAGACACCTCCTCCCTCTACCCCCCAAAAAAATAACAAACTCCCAACCAAAATAATAAAAGTTCTTTCTCTGGGTATTGATAACATTTTTTATCATAAGTACTTCAAAGTTCTCTTGAATAATTGTATTGGTAAGAACAATTATGGCATTCACAATTGATTATCTTACAATATTGTTGCTATTTTGTACATAGTACATTTCACTTTGTTTCACCTCATGGAAGGTTTTCCAGTTTTTTCTGAGAGCATCCTGCTCATCATTTCTTACAGTACAATAGTATCCCATCATAATTACACATCATAATTTATTGATTTTTGAAGTATAAATTCTCACAATGAAAATTTAAGTTTCCTTTGCAAGTCAGTACCAGCTGACACTTCTAGATATATATGGAAACAAAGAAATTGCGTACTTCATGAATTTAGTTATCTAAAAGAGCTACACAAAAGAAAAAAAAAAGGAATACCTTGGAAGGTAGTGTATTTCCTCTCATTGGAAATCTTCAAACCAAGTCCCTCATTCAAGATGTTAAAATCAAAATTTTGTTCAGCCAAACTATATGGTGCTTCTGTAATATTCTCTAATACTGAAATTCTGTATTTCTGACCATAAATAATTCTCAGACCATCTAGAAGACTGCAGGTAATAAACCAATAAACAAAGTATTGAGTAAAGAAAAATATTATATAGTGAATTTGTGTTTTATTTTTGAATATCTCTGCTCAGTGTATTTAGGAATTCTCTATTTCTGAAGAAATTTCAAGAAGAAATAACGTGGCTCATATTTAAATAGCATGTTAATATTTTTAATTATGTAAACTGACTTTTTCAAAGTTTGAATGTTTTCAAAGTTCTTTAAGTACATTTCTAAATCTGATCCTGATAACAACCTTATAGGATACTTACTTGAGTTTATAATTATGTTACAGTTGAAGAAACTCAGACATTCACACAATTGTTGTGTAAATGTTGACTGAAATTTAATCTCTGGTCTTCTGACTTTGACATACTGCCTATGATTTGTGAGCACTAACTGTTTACAGAAGCTATTCATTTTTTTTTTCCACTGGATTATTATATTGTTTGTTCCAATTGCTTTTCAAGGCATTTGGAAAAACTATTGTGTGATATAACATTGCCTTTGTATTCAGTCTTCTTGATTATTTTTCTCCTAGTTTTACAAAGTATAATAACACACATGTGAAGCTTTACCTGAGTTACTGGGTGAGAGCCATCTTGATTCATGCCTATGGTCTTTCAGGGGAAAAAAAAAAAAAAGTGTTGACTGATGAGGCAGAAAATTAGCACGAAGACTAGCTCCATATGAATACTGACACAGTTCCATGCTATACTCTAAACAGGTTTACCTAGCATAGACATTCATAGACAACAGTTACATATTTAGACTTAAGGGTCACCCGCTTTCTGATTACATTTTGACATGACTCAATCATAACTCTTATGTGCAAACTACATAACCCTGTGGCGATTCCCACAGAAGGGAATAAAGCTTGTGTTGCAAAGTTTTAAGTTGCCAATTTTATATATATGTTACAAAGTGAACAAAGTCCCTAAGAATTAAGAAATAGATACAATGATGGAACTAGATGCAGAAATTGGTTATAGATGTTAAATAATTTTGGTGTCCTGAATAATCTGTTTGTAGATAAATTTTGTGGATCTTATTGGTAATTCAGACATTAGTCTGTGACCATTCAGAGCACTGAGCCTCAGATTGTCAACTTGTCTCTTGGTGATGATTTATTTTTATTCAAGGTAGTATAATTATGTCTATGGTAATTCTAATCAAGTCAATTCTACTCAATTCAATTTAGGTATGTGATAATTCTGGTAAGTCTAATTCTACTCAATTTAATTTAACTTAAACCATCAAGGCCTTATTAAATCTGTTACATATAAGGCTTTGGTCTAGGAATTGCAAACACAAATACAAATGCAAAATAGTTTTTGGCTCTGATGGAGGAAATTATTTTCTTTTTATGAGTAGCTGATTTGTTTGAAAATTGTGAATTTCATCACAGAGAACATATTTTGACTTGTCTGTTTGAAATTTACCTTTGTAATCTATATCACATATACCTCTTTCTGTCATTTGATACTCCTTCCATCCATCCCAGTATAAGCTCTGATCAACTTAGTTCTGAGCTATGCCAGTAGCTTGCTAATCAACAGGTCTCTTTGCTACAAAACTTTTCCCTATTCTAGTCCATCCTTAGTTTAGATCTTAAAGGGATTTTCCTACAATATAAATCTGACCTTATTCCTTATCTATTCAATGAATTTTTGTGTTTCATGATCACCTCCAGGTTCAAACAAACATTTCTGTATTTGGTATTAAAGCTCCTTCATAATAGCCCCAACTTCATCTTCGATTTTTCTTATACCTTACATGCCCACCTTGTATTCCATAATTCAGTGACATTATCTTCCTTGCTCTTCTCAAATGAGATGCTCCATCTCCCAACTAAACAATTTACCATCTGTACCTCAAGTCTAAAATATTTTCATTTTGCAGTAATGCCTCGTGGCTTGCCTGACTTACTTCAGCTTCTACTTCTATAGTAAACCTTTAACAATCCCCCTTTGTTCTAAAGCCTTACTTCTGTTGATTATCTTTAATTTATTCTGTATATAGCTTATTTGTATGTATTGAGTTGCCTGTTATCTCTTCCAATAGACTATGAACTCCTGGAGATAAGGCCCTATTTTCTATCTTTCTTTGAATCCTCAGTGATTAGTGTAATAACTGACATATAAAGCACGGAAGAAAATTTTTTCTTTCTTTTTTGGGGGTTGCATACTAATTATCACATTAAAATATAATTTTAGAAGATTTATAAATACATATAGACATAAGTGTAGATAGATATTTATATGCATTACACATATGTATATGTATACTGAAATGACAATTTTCAGGGTTCTTCTGACCTATAATATTATATGACATTCCCAACTTTTTTCTAAAAAAATTATTCAAAGAATTATAAAAATTAATTGAAATTATTGCATAAGTAAAATCTTTACAAATTTATCTGTGGTTGTTTACTGATTCAGAAAATTTAGAGCTATAGAAAGAAGAAAATATTTGTCCACTATTACCTAGACACACATTAATCCATTAAAAAATTAAAATGCAGAGTCAAAGGAATGTAAATGATAAATAGAACTTTCTGAAAGTGAGCTGGCGACTTGAGAATAGACCTGCAAGAAGCATTAAAACATTTTAATGTTAAACATAGTAGAAATATGTTAATTAGAATATATGCATAATATTTATATAATTATCTTGCTGCACAAGAAAAAAATCAAATAGGAAAACAAATGAGAATGAAAATAAAATGCAAGCAAATTATGATAAAAAGAGTGAAAATGCTATGTTGTGAACCATACTCAGTTCCCACCTTTCACTCTCTGGGTTGCAACAACTCTCTTCATCACAAGATCATTGGAACTGGTTTGAATCATCTCTATGTTTAAAAGAGCCACATCCATCAGTACTGATTATCTTATAATCTTATTGTTGCCATGTATAATGATCTCCTGTTTCTGCTCCTTTCACTTAGCATCAATTAAGTTAAGTCTCTCCAGGCCTCTCTAAAATCATTCTGCTGATAATTTCTTATAGAACAATAATATTCCATAACCATCATATAGCATGCCTTATTTAACCATTCTCCAACTGATGAGCACCCATTCAATTTCACTTTTTTACCACTACAAAAAGGGCTGCCACAAATGTTTTTGCATGTGTGGGTCCCTTTCTGTCCTTTAATATTTATTTGGAATATAAGTCCAGTAAAAACACTGCTGGATCAAAGGGTATGCACAGTTTTATAACTTTTTTGGGCATAGAAGATATTGTTCCCTACAATGGTTGAATCCATTCACAATTCCATCAACATTAGTATTAGTATTAGTATCCCAGTTTTACCACATCCCCTCCAACATTCATTATTATCTTTTCCTGTCATCTTAACCAATCTCAAGGTGTGTAGTTATATCTCAGAGTTGTCTTAATTTCCATTTCTCTGAAAAATAGTGATTTAGAGCACTTTTTCATATGACTAGGAATGGTTTCAATTTCTTCATCTGAAAATTGTGTGTTCATATCCTTTGACCATTTAGCAATTGGAGAATACCTTGAATTCTTATAAATTTAAGTCAATTCTCTATATATTTTAGAAATTAGACTTTTTTCAGAACCCTTGAATGTAAAACTTTTCCCAGTTTATTAAAGCATGTTTTCTTAATATGTGAGAAAACATTTAAACTTCAATAGATACAGACTGTTTCTCAATCTCTAGCAACCATAATGGTCCCTAGCCAAAATTCCTCAGTCAAAAAAACCTCTCTTTTTAAGGATGCTCAATATTAAACATTCACAATCCCTCCTGGCTTCTGTGTATGATTTAAATTAGCTACTTAATTAGTATACAATCACCAAATTCTCACAGGAATGACAGAGACAAGGCTTTGTCCTTGATGTAGTTGTGACTGAATTATTGCATTGGGCAGTCTCAGGGTAGATCTTTAACAAGAAAATGAATTAGTACCTTGTTCATTTTAGTACTATCAAGAGAATTCTATTTTATCATTTCATCAGGATTTTTCATCTGTATAATATATTTTTTCTGGCATGAATTAATTCTGAATGTTTTACAAATACATCCATTTTGATGAATACATTTTTATCTCTTTTATTTATCTTTTTTGAAGGAGTTAAGTAATACTGTTTCTGTTTTCTATGATAATATGTTAAAATGCATTATCTTTATTTCTGATAGAAAGATTTTTTTTCCCATTTTTGGATAAAATCTAAAATTCCATGCTGTATTTTGGTCTTTTTTATTCTTTTGATGTCGTTTTTAAAGAAAATTATAGTGTTTGGTCTTCAGTAAAAAGCAGAATGATGGAAAGAGCATCAGCCATGATAGTGGTTAATGGACATAGTATTTAACTCTTGTACCATAAGAAACTTGATTTGAGTATCTTCAGGCAAGATATTTGTTTTGCCTAAACTACTAGAATAAAATAACCCCTTCTTTCATTGTTTCAAAGGTTAAGTCCTATGACCTTTAGAGTTGAAAGCTAGGGAAATTCATGTAAGTAGCACTATGTTTATCTATTTGCTAGCTTTCTAAGTCAAAAATTCTGAGACACTTCTGTATTTCTAACAAAAATGTGGTAATACTAGAAGGAACTGCTGTCTTAATTCATGCATCTCTCATTCTACTACATCTTGTTTTGCCTTTTGGATCAAAAGAAAAACAAAACAAAACATGTACTAATTCAAGTACCACTGTTTGGTTCCCCTAAGTATTTTTAATTTCTAGGTTTCTTTCTGCATAGTGGATAGAATTGTGGTTTTGGAGTAAGAAAGATCCAAATTAAAATCCTACCTCAAATTTATACAAGTTCTGTTACCCTGAGCAAGCTAATTAATCTCCCTGAACCCCAGATATCTTTTGATGGGGACAATACAAATTCTTCCCTCATAGAATTGTAAAAATTAAGTGAGATGATGTAGAATGACGTTTTAAAATTTAAAAACTATATAATAATCAACTAATTCCATTATTGTTATCAAGAAAAGAAATATTGATAGATATCTTTGTGAAATTTTAAAGCATAAACACAAACACTCCATGCACAATTGGGTGAATTGGATATTTTTGAGACAGAATATTCCAAGACATGAGGAAGAGAATTCTGGCAATTCTGGACTCCAAACCAAGACAGAGGAGATGATAATATTAATAGTCATCACAAAAAAATTCATAGATTGATTTGGGGAGTATTAGCTAGTTCTTGTATCTTCATGAAGCAGCAAATTTCATAATAGATTCATGAGAGAGGAAGGTTTTGTTAGTATTAATGGATTCCCATCCTGAGTAAATTCACAGCTTTATAGGATGCTTCGATATGTTGATGTATGTTTTCTTCCATCTGTATCCCCTCATTCCTGTCCTGACATATAACTGATAGAAGAATCAAATGGAAAATCTTCTGAACTCAACAGTAGGACCCTAGTACATATGTAACAATTACTATGTTGGGGACTTAAGAAGCTATAAATAATCAGGAAGTCTGAAGAAAAAAATCTATAATCAAGAGATAGTGCTTTAGTTTGCATTTTGAGAATCCTACATTGAAAGTTGCAGGCAAAAAAAAAAATAAAGTTGCAGGCAAGTTTAGAAGTTATAGCTAACATTTTACAGATGAAGAAAGAGGTATAATAAAGTGAAAAAAATTTTTTTCTAAACCACCCACTTTTTAGTGCCAGAACTTAAATACAAGTTCTCTGATTCCATATTCACATATTATGCTATATTATCAAAAATCCCTTTTTAAAAACATATTCTCAGAAGGTTTATGTAGAATTTTATGCATAGATAGTGAACAAAAGATTTTCATGTTCTGGACGTTTTCTCCAAACTTAAAACATTTTTTTTTTTAAACTAACTGACTCTGATCATGATCTTCTGCTCTCTGAGATATGGTCTCAATGACTTAATGTGACAACAATAACAATTACAATATCAATTTACCTAGTATACGGTCATCAAGTGATAATGCTTTCTCTACTTCTTGTATCACAATAAACCTAATGAAGTCCACCAATGATCATTCTTGAAACCTTCCCAACTTAGGAATTTTTAGGAATAAATTATGTTCTAGTGGTCTAGTATTGATGAGGACATGGAAAACTCATGACACAATGATGCATAATATTTCAGGAGAGAAAAATATTTTTAAAAAATTAAAAAAAATATTTCAGGGGAGCAAAAGAAAAAGAAAAGAGTAAATATATACTTCCTAATTCTGTGCCATATATGTTATTACTGATATATATATCAATATCAGTAATAACATATATATATATCTGGAGAAGATGGGCTCAAATATGTAAGTGCAGTTTTCAAATTAATAAGAAGAAAATTTTTCTGTTGCATGCTATTCCTTGCAAATGCACATGTTCTTGTACCTCACACTTGTAAACACGTGGGTATTTATTGGCAGAACCACATAAACTTTATGTCATCTAGCCCATAAGACCAGAACATTTTTTTAATGATGTCATTGTCATCATCACTGGCATTTCTATATAGATTACCTCATTTGATCCTTACAATAAATCCCCTAGTTGTCAGATTATATAGAAAGTATACTCACTTCATAAATGAGAAAACTGAGGTTCAGAGAAATTGATTGTTTTTTTCTCTAAGGTTGTTATAAGACATCTATTTCCCATTACAGATTACACACACGCATACATACATGCACACATAATCTTTCCCCTGAATGAATGTAAATTTCTTCAGGACAACTGCTTGCTGTTTCATTTGAGGCTTTGCACCCAGCACTCTGACTGATACAGAGTAGATGCTTAATAAATACTTTCTTGTTGATTGATTGACCAGTGTAACATAGCCAGAAAATGTGAGACATAATTTGAAGCTTCGTCCTACCTCCAGGTTAGCATACTATCTCTCAAGGCTGTGCTACACTTTTTATAGAACTCTTATACGAATCTGCCTTTGTCACCAAACCAAGAAATGTAACAATATATATTTGGCCATAGTCCCCTTTAAAGTGAATTCAATAGTCTTTTCAGCGTTTGTGGCTGACTCTCAAGAGAAGCATTCCATAATGAGGTGCTGTATCTGAAGCCTCTCATAATCCCCAGCTAACCAATCTTGGACAGTGGTATATCCAGAAGGCTTACTGAGGACTTTAGTTTTACATCTATCATTCTTGTAACACTATGGAATCCTTCTTTATTTTGCAGATTCTGACAATCCTGAGAGTTTTGCATGGAAACAAAGTTAATTAAGCTGAGGCCCTTGTGCAGGTGTCTCATAATGATTTCATTAGAGGCCCTATAAAACCCTCTTTCAAGCATTAAGTGCAAATATGCATCCCCAGTGCAGAGAGTAAAGTTTTCTAAGCTGACAGCAAAGGGCAAGGAAATAGCATCAAACTCTCCTAATGTCAAAGGCTTTTTTTTATTTCACATATTGGTTCCGTTTCTTTCATGTTACTAAATATAATTTACCATTTTATATATTCAATTTTTCATAAAGGCAAATAGTTGCTAACCAATGTTATTCCTAAATGTTTGATATGTAAAGTATATTCCTCTATAACATAGGAAAATATTATTTGTTCAAATTCATGAAATATGGTTGTTAGAAGAAATCAGAACCTTATCTAAGGAGGAAAAACATGTAAGACATGCCCCAAGACAAAGACAAGAGAACGTAAATAAAAGGAAAAAAAACCTCATTGTCTTGTTAAATTAACATGTGGCCCTGGCTATAACTGTTCCTGATTTAATCAAAAAGTCAGGTAAATGAAGAGGACATTAATGCATAGATTTTTCAGTCTAAAGGTGAGGAGAAGAAGAGAAAATAGGCTTTATTGGGTTAATAGATAAAGAACCCCAAATACCCTCAGTAGCTAAATAAGATACTTAAGCTCTTATTCCTAGCTTCTTGGAAAGATATATCCTTTTGACATTGCTAAGTGGGGGCACAACGCTCCTGCAATCTTGTAAAATCATGTAAAGATTAGTGGTTCTACCTCCACATCCAGAAAAGTCTGCTTTTTATCTTCTTTTTGTATAGTGTATACAAATAGGGTTTATAGTACCCTATTGTAAAATATTCATTAGGTATTTGGTGATGGGTCAAATTATAGGTCATATAGGTTTTAAGTCATAGATTGATGTTAAGTAAAAATGCCAGTCTTTTTGTTTCATCTGTTGGCTTTCATGTTTTCTCCAACTTTATTTTTTTACTTATTTTAACTTTAAAAAATTGTTCATACTTATGGTATTAAATGATAGAATTTTGATGTTATACAATACTATATATATTTTTATGTGTTTCTGAGCTTCTGAACTTGTTCTGTGTCATCTCCTAGCCTAGACATGTTGCCTTCATTTCTTGACAACTCCTCCAAAATTCTCATTAAATTTCTTATACTGGTCTGCATTATATTGAAACCCTGACCAAGAAAGTCATACTATGGAAGGAATAACTGCCTTGAAAACTCAAGCTAGATATAAATCTGAAGAGAGGTTGACCTGATCACAGGGAGGCCCACTAAAAATGTAATATGCAGAAGATGGGCCTCCTTCTCTTTTCATTTTAAAGTATTCTCTCACATTTAGTGAACTCATCAGCTCCTGAATTCAACAATCATTTCAGTGCAGATCATTCCTAGACTTACTTCTATATCAATCTTTATTTTTCCCCTGAGCCTCAGTTTCATATCATCAACTGCATTTCAAGTTCAATAAAGTACAAAATAGGACTGTTTGTTAGCCCCTCTCCCAAGTCTCCCACAAATCCTTCTGTTTTACCATTTAAAAAAAATTGTTGTTATTATGATTTTAATCTCAGGCTCACAAAATTGTTATCATTTTATACTCTTCACTTGCATTCATCCTAAATTTTGGATCGTTCCCCAGATCTTGTTCTTTGTAACTTTAGAAAAATCTCTCATGTATATGTCTTCCTCTCCATCTATGTAGCCCTCACACTAATTCAAGCTATCACTAGCCCTTGTCTGAACTATTTCAATGCCTTGTAATTGAGCTCTGTGACAATTACTCTCTAGCCTCTACTACATTGCCAAAGGGATTTGCCTAAAGTGTAGGTGTGGCCATTTTCCATCCCTCCAGACCCTCCCTCCACACATAAAATGAATTCCACTTGCTTCCTAATACCCAAAGGGTCAAATATAAAATTATCTTTTCTTGGAATTCAAATTAAAGTCTTTACAACCTAGTCTTTTCTAGTCTTCATAAAGCAGCTTATTCCTCATATTAGACATCCTCCCAAATCCCTGAATTGGAACTTTTTTCCACATACCAAGAAGACTCCTCTTCCTCCTCTTCTCAATTTTCCTGGGCTCTTACTAGGCTCAGTTGAAATTCCACCTTTTACAGGTGACCTTTTCATTCTTCTTTTCCACCTATCTTGATTATAAATATTGGTATTCTGTCTCCTTTTACGCAATTGAGGATCATTATTTTTCTGTTCTTTATATCAATTAGCCCAACGTCTAGCACAGACTAAGAGCTCAATAAATATATTCTGACTGACTGGATAATTGATGCTAAAATGATATTCCTTTATTCCCTTTAGGTAGGAAAGCTCAGGGACACAGATAGAAATATAGACACACAATTTAATGTGAGCCCTAGAGACACACAGTTTTGGATATGGCTAATATGGGAATTTTTTGTTTGTATGTTTTTGACTTTGTATTTTGTTTAAATTTTTTTGTTTTTCTTTTTTTCAGTGGAGGAGAGAAAGCAAATAATTTTGCTAATTAAAATTTTGTTAAAGATTTTTATTTTCACCCAAAGACACCAGTTTCTGGGATAAGAATGCATTATTTGACAAAAATTGCTGGGAAAATTGGAAATCAGTATGGCAGAAAATAGGCATTGACCCACACTTAACACCGTACAACAAGATTAGGTCAAAATGGGTTCATGATCTAGGCATAAAGAATGGGTTTATAAATAAATTGGAAGAGCATAGGATAGTTTACCTCGCAGACCTGTGGAAGAGGGAGGAATTTATGACCAAAGAAGAACTAGAGATCACTATTGACCACAACATAGAAAATTTTGATTATATCAAATCGAAAAGTTTTTGTACAAACAAAACTAATGCAAACAAGATTAGAAGGGAAGCAACAAACTGGGAAAACATCTTCACAGTTAAAGGTTCTGATAAAGGCCTCATTTCCAAAATATATAGAGAATTGACTCTAATTTATAAGAAATCAAACCATTCTCCAATTGATAAATGGTCAAAGGATATGAACAGACAATTCTCAGACAAAGAAATTGAAACTATTTATAGACATATGAAAATATGTTCCAAATCATTATTAATCAGAGAAATGCAAATTAAAACAACTCTGAGATACCATTACACACCTGTCAGATTGGCTAGAATGACAGGGAAAGATAATGCGGAATGTTGGAGGGGATGTGGAAAAACAGGGACACTGATACATTGTTGGTGGAATTGTGAACACATCCAGCCATTCTGGAGAGCAATTTGGAACTATGCTCAAAAAGTTATCAAACTGTGCATACCCTTTGATCCAGCAGTGTTTCTACTGGGCTTATACCCCAAAGAGATATTAAAGAAAGGAAAGGGACCTGTATGTGCCAAAATGTTTGTGGCAGCCCTGTTTGTAGTGGCTAGAAGCTGGAAAATGAAAGGATGTCCATCAATTGGAGAATGGTTGAGTAAATTGTGGTATATGAATGTTATGGATTATTATTGTTCTGTAAGGAATGACCAGCTGGATGAATACAGAGAGGAATGGCGAGACTTACATGAACTAATGCTGAGTGAAATAAGCAGGAACAGGAGATCATTATATACCTCAACAACGATACTGTTTGAGGACGGATTCTGATGGAAGTGGACCTATTCGATAAAGAGAGCCTTAATTGATCAAAGATGGACAGAAGCAGCTACACCCAGAGAAAGAACACTGGGAAATGAATATAAACTGCTTGCATTTTTGTTTTTCTTCCCAGGTTATTTATACCTTCTGAATTCAATTCTCCCTGTGCAACAAGAAAACTGTTCGGTTCTGCACACATATATTGTATCCAGGATATACTGTAACCTATTCAACATGTAAAGGACTGCTTGCCATCTGGGGGAAGGGGTGGAGGGAGGGAGGGGAAAAATCGGAACAGAAATGAATGCAAGGGATAATGCTGTAAAAAATTACCCTGGCATGCGTTCTATCAATAAAAAGATATTTAAAAAAAAAGATTTTTATTTTCAAAACACATACATAGATAATTTTCAACATTGATTCTTGCAAAATCTAATGTTCCAATTTGTCCCTCCCTTCTCCCTACCTCCTTTCCTTAGCAGCAAGCAATCCAACATATGTTAAACCTGTGCAATTCCTCCATACATGTGTCCATAATTATGTTGCACAAGAAAAAAGAGATCAAAAAGGAAAAATGAGGAAGAAAACAAAATGCAAGCAAGCAACAAAAAGTGAAAATACTATGTTTTGATCCACACTCAATCTCCACAGTACTCTCTCTGGATGCAGATGGCTCTCTTCATCAAAAGACAATTGGAACTAACCTGAATCACCTTGATATTGACACCCAGGGCTACATCCATCAGAAATGATCATCATATAATCTAGTTGTTGCTGTTTACAATATTCTCTTGGTTTTAATCACTTCACTTTGCATCAGTTCATGTAAGTTTCTCCAGGTCTCTCTGAAATCATTCTTCTTATTGTTTCTTACAGAATAATAACATTCCATAAGATCCATATACCTCAATTTATTCAACCATTCCCCAACTGATGAGCATCCACTCAGTTTCCAGTCTCTTGCCACTATAAAAAGGACTGCTACAAACATTTTTGCACACATAGGTTGTTTTTAATTTTTTAATGATTTCTTTGCAATACAGGCCCAGTACAGACACTATCAGATCAAAGGATATACAGATTTTGATAGCCCTTTGGGTATAGTTCCAAACTACTCTCCAGAATGGTTGGATCAGTTCACAACTCCATCAACAATGTATTAGTGCCTTAGTTTTCCAACAACTCCTTCAACATTCATCATTATCTTTTCCAGTACTCTTAGCCAGTCAGAAAGGTATGTAATAGCACCTCATAATTGTCTTAATTTGCATTTCTCTGATCAAAAATAATTTACATTTTGAAAAAAAATCTTTAAAAGGAGAGATATATAAGAAGAAAAAAATGATCATAGATATTGAATCATTGTACTAAACAAATATATATACATATTATATATCAAACTTCTAGGCTCTATTACTATATATATATATCCTAGAAGTTTGATTTCCTTGGTACAGGGAACTCCCAGGTGAGGAAATGCTCCTCTAAGGCATTGTTTCTCTATAACTTATAGTTTAAAAAAATTATTTATAGTAGTGAAATTAACTATAAATAGAATGCATCCTTTTGACCATATATTGATTTAGGAAACCACAAATAAACACTATCTGTTTTCTTAAACATTTTTATGGTACATTTTAATATGATTAGGAAATGTTGGAGTTCACTCTGGGACTATTTGACACACGTGGTCTTGAACATTAAGGTGAAATGACTTATTCAGACAAACAACAATGTTAGTCAGAGGTGGGACTCTAAGAAGAAAGATTTCTTTATACTTTATAGTCTTAGAGACTTGTCTCAAAAACTGACTTTTAGTCACTAATTAGTCACTAATTAGATTTGCTCAGTATTACATAGCCAATATGTGTTATAGATGAGATTTGGATCCAGGGTATCCTGACTGCAAAGTTATTTTTCTATCCATTATGATCCAATGTTTTGTTTGTTTATTTTAAACATGATTTCAAGTAGTTGATAAACATTTATTCAGGGGCTATTATGCATCAGTCACAGAGGTAATTGCTAGGGATATTAGAAAACAACATAACACAACCAAACAAAACCAGGCAAAAATAATCCTTTTTCTCAAAAAGTTAAAAGTTTAATGGAAAGTCAGGGAGTAGAGATCAAAAAGGAAAGCGCTGTTATGAAAGTTTTCCTTTCTTTTCAATGAATTTACATCTGTCTCCTCCTCATCCTATTGAGTATCTTAAAGCAATAACTCAGTGAACTTGATATGCAATTAAATATGTTAAGCTTTATGAAACTTTGGTTTCCTAGCATGCATAGATCCCATTACCTTTTTGCCATCTCTATTTTGCAGAAGTCCTAAAGAAGTACTGCTTGTTCTCAATGATAACTTGTTTTATTTTGTTAAACCTGTTATTGTCTAGGTTTAATAAGAATTGTTTGTGTCTCTTGACTCTCTTTGCACAAATAAACTGTATTCCCAATATCCTCATTTGTCATTTTCATTTTTAAAGTTTAATTATCACACTGATAGATGAAGAAAAAGAGACAACTATTTTGGAATCAAGCCCATGGGAGGGTACCTTTAAATTTTAGCAAATTCACTCTAAATTGGCTCAAGCTTGAGTCCTGCAAATAGATGAAAAATTGTGTGAGGGAAAGAAAATAACAGGCAATTAGAAAAATTTGCCAAGTAAGGTGCAATGAGGTTCACTGTTATAACTGGATTTTATATTTTTATTAATATCTTAGATGAAGATGAAGTAACATATTAACATGTTATGTCAGAGCTTGTAAAATTTATTATGGACCAACTCCATTTACTAAAGGGGAATGCATTTACTTTGTATTGAAGATGAATTCTCCTGACAAATCAAAATGATGATGGAATATCATATACTTTCTTCTATAGTATATCCCTTCCATTCTCCCTGTATTCCTTCTCTCTCTTTTTTTCCTCCTTCTCCCTCTGTTCTTTCCTTTCTTCTTTCCTCCCTTTTTCTCTCCTTCCCTCCTTTACTCTCTCCCTCCATCCTTTGTTCCTCTCTTCCTTCCCTTCTTTCCTTCCTTTTTCTTTTCTTCCTTCCTTCCTTTTTCCTTCCTTTTTCCTTCCTTCCTTCCTTCCTTCCTTCCTTCCTTCCTTCTTTCCTTCCTTCCTTCTTTCTTTTTCTTTCTTTCTTTCTTTTTCTTTCTTTTTTTCTTTCTTTCTTTCTTTCTTTCTTTTCTTTCTTTTCTTCCTTCCTTCCTTCCTTCCCTCCTTTCTTTCTTTCTTTCTTCTTTCCTTCCTTCCTTCTTCCTTCCTTCTTTCCTCCCTTCCTCTATCCCTCCCTCCCTCCCCCCTCTTTCTTTCTTTTTTTTTTTTTTCTTTCTTTCTTTCTCTTCCTTCCTTCCTTCCTTCCTTCTTTCATTCCTTCTTTCCTTTTTAGGGGGTGAGGGGGCTTAAAATTTCCCAAGTAACTTATTTATTTTTTATTTTTAATTTTTTTCCTGAATAATTTATTTAAAACAGTCTATGAACTTAAGTTTCATGGATCTACAGAATTTGTGGCACTATAAAGTTCAATTATATATAAATTTAAATTGTGTGTCCCTACTGTTCCTAGAGGAAATGTTTTCATAATATTACTTTGATGATTTTTATCCAATGTAGGTCAATCTTAGCTTCTTCTGAAGTGAGCTAGTCTTGTCCTGTTCATATTGCTCCCACTGGGGAGGTTGATCTAGGCATCATTCTTAGAACAAAAACTATTAATAGTAATTTTTCCTGTTATATTACTGAGATTTTATTTTCTGTTTTAATGGAATTTGATACATTTTTTCAGTTGTTTTTCTTTTTTTCCCATTTTCTTTCTTTCTTTCTTTTTATAGCTTTTTATTTACAAGATATATGCATGGATAATTTTTCAGCATTGACAGTTGCAAAACCTTTTATTTCAACTTTTCCTCTCTTTCCTTCCACCCCCTCCCCCCAGATGGCGGGTTGACCAATACATGTTAGATATTTTTAAGTATAAGTTGAGTACAATATATGTATACTTGTCCATACAGTTATTTTGCTGTAGAAAAACAATTGGACTTTGAAACATTGTACAATTAACCTCTGAAGGAAATCAAATATGCAGGCAGACAAAAATAGAGGGACTGGGAATTCTATTTAGTGGTTCATAGTCATCGCCCAGAGTTCTTTCGCTGAGTATAGCTGGTTCAATTCATTACTGTTCTACTGGAACTGATTTGGATCATTTCATTGTTGAAGAGGGCCACGTCCATCAGAATTGATCATCATATAATATTATTGTTGAGGTATATAATGATCTTCTGGTCCTGCTCATTTCACTCAGCATCAGTCCATGTGGAATGTAATACTTTAATAGTGAATGATTCACTTTCAATTATTTAGTATTTCAAAGCCACACTTCCTACTTGTTTGTAAAAGCCCTTCGGAAACATAGTAATTTCACTATCTATGTCCCCATTAGTACATTCCCTACTTGTTGATGATTTATGTTACTTACAATTCTATTAATCCATCTGTTCAGTTAGGTAGAAGCCCACTATAAAAGCAATTCTACCATTTGAGTTAATTGTGCTTTATAAATAAACAAAATGTTTTCATAAAAACAGTTATGAGTCTGTTCCTGCATCCTAAAAGGGATTTTGGAATTTGAAACTAAATTTAGCCATAAGAACTAGATTTGACTCAAGAAAATATTAATGTTACTAAAGGAAGAAAATGAAATAGAGATAGAATAGGAAGCATATTGCTTGCAAATATAATTCTGTACATAGAGAACATGATAAGTAACTATTGTGATGATGATAATGATTATGATGATGGTGATCAAATGACTATAAGTAAGAGAACTTCAATAAGTTTCTGGTTGGCATATGTTATCTCATTCAATCTCCACAAAAGTCCTGTGAGCTGTTGTTATTAGTCCCATTTTACATTTACAAAACTGTTGAATGACTTGCCCAAGGTGATACAGCTAGTAAATGTTTTAAAATAATTTGAATTTATGTTCCTGACTAGAAGTCTAGTGTTTCCTGCCTCCTTCAGTGAACGAATGAAATGATAATAAAATTCAAACACTAAAGATTTTGAAACTATTTGTGAAATTACCATTGTTTCTTCTGATAAAATTTATCTAATTTCTTTTAATTTCTGATAATGTATAATGGGCATCAACTCTGTCTTTTTTTTTCTATTTCTCCTGTATCTAATATTTAATTTTCATGAAAAAGTGTGGTCTTATATAATCCCTGACAATTAACCTTTTAATGGTGTTATACTATTCAAACCTGTTTTTCATAAACATGTGTCGTTCTTTTTGATTAATAAAATGTAATTAAAAAATCAAGCTAGTGATTTTAATTTTTAATTTTTATTTTCAGTGATAACATGCAATGGGGAAATTATCATAGAAGGTGATTAATTTGTCAAAACAAGAATTAAGATAAAAAAAATAAATGAATTACATATCTCAAATTACAAGCTATCAATTCCAGGTAACCATTGTCTCCATAAAATATTTCCCTATGACTTCAACTGAAAATTCTCTCTGCTTTGATCTATTATAAATTTATTCAGGGCAGGTAGTACTTATTGCAGTGCTTATATATAATTGGGGAATGATATTTTTTTAAAATCATATTGAAGCTCAGGTAACACATATTTCAGTCAATGAGTCAGCAAGTAATTATGAAGTTTGACAAGTATATGACACAGGAATTCCCCAAACCTACGAAAATCATAAAATCCTGACTCCTGGATACAATAATTAAAAAATTAAATATTTTTTTAATATTTGACAGGCTCTACATTTAGTCTAAAAAAGTTTATTAATATATGATTGACTCATATCATACTGCCTAAAATTTGCGTGCTAACTGTACTAAAACAAAAGCATATAAAGAAATTTTAAAATATCCCTGATCTCAAGAAATTTGCAATCTGATAAGGAAGACAACTCCACAACCACTCAGCATGGGAAGGAAGCCGGCGACACCAGAAGCTTGGAACAATTCCCCTTTGCCCTAACAGCAGAACACAAGCTTTAAAAATGAGCAAAAAAGCAAAAGGAGCTCTGATCATAGATAGCTTCTAGGGAGATAGGGAAGAATAACTATCAAATTTTAAGGAAAAACATCTTCAAATGAAGCTTTATGGGTGATGTGAGTTGGTCTCCATCTCACAAGGCTCTCTTGGAAGAATGCAAATAGAATCTTTAAAGAGTTAGGAGAAAATGGTGAAAGGAAATGAGAACTTTGCAAAAGCATTTAGAAAAAGAAACAGAAATTACCTAAGGAAAACTTCTTAAAATAGATTTGGTGAAGTGAAAAAAGAATATAATTCTTTAAAATAGATTTGAAAAAATTAAAAAAAAAGAATTGAAAAATAAAATTTGTGAAATGGAAAAATAATTCATCAAACAAAACAGCTCATTTGAAGGGTCAATTGGCTAAATGTAAAAAGAGATAAAAAAGCAACCTGAATCAGTATTATTTTAGATTATTTAAAATAACTAGACAACATAAGATTGAAATATTACTGTGGTATAGAAAATGGTGAATTGGTGTAGTTAGAAAAAGATGGAAAGACTTATTCTCAGGAATTAAGCTATTATCCACCTTCAAAGAAAAAGAAGATAAATAAACATAATATGTATGGTCTTCCAGTGATGCATAAGGATGTATAAGTGTATACATGTATATGATTATAAATATCTATGCATATGTATGTATATATATTTGTGTGCATAGTATATGTATATGTATGTGTATATGCATGCACACACACACACACACACAAATATATATATATATATATATATATATATATATGCTTAATTTTAGCCTTCTTGGGGAAGGGGACAGAAAGGGGGAAAACTAATAAGCAAAAAGTGCACAACAAAGAACAAAAGAAAATCTACAGGAAAGCAAAAAAATGGACACTGAACATAACATGTAGTATTTATTAGGTAAACCTTTTTAACATAGAAATTTATTACTTTATAATTTGAATCATTTCTTATGTTCTGCTATGCAGATGGCAATGTTTCTTTCTTTTTGTTTTGTTTTGTTTTGTTTATTTTTTTTTCCTTTCCTATTTTTCAGTTGTTTAAAATAAATAAAACAAAAACAAAAACCAAAACAAAAAACTACTTAACAGTTTACTAGTACTAGCACTCTGGACTTGGTACCTGATGAAAATATTTCCCTCTCATTAACCCTTGACTTTCATATAATTGTCTATCCTACCATTATGACTTCTGAAATACACATAACATTAAAGTGTACATGAATATTAACATTTATTGTAGTCTTTCCTCTTTAATCAATCAGTCAGCTTTTGTTAAGGGGTACAGATATATGGTACAAAAGTAGTTTGATTTGGCTTAATTTTTTTTAAGCTAGGGAAGTCCCCAAAAGGCTTAAAGAAAGGAGCAACAGAAAAAAAAATGCTAATTAGGCAATTTTGATCATATTCCTGAACTTCCTTACATTTCAGTTTCCAAACCTGTGAAATGAAGGCATTGGATAGATTCTAAGGCACCTTCCAACTTTATATTTATAATATATTGTTGTTACCTATATCTCTTGACTTTATATTTAAGGCCTTCATCACTACACAACAACTCTCTTAAAAGTAAAATATCTACTTTTTCTTCTAATTGCTTACTAAATTAAGAGTATATAGTTTTAATAACAGCTAAAGAAGTGGCAAGTACATGTTTCTACTTTTAAAAAGAAAAAAGTACTAGACATATTAGGGGAAAATAACAGGGATTAAAATTTAGGACAATGAATTTTGAAGGATTTAAAATCACCCATGGAGAAGAGGAAACAAATTACATTCTTTTCATCTTATCTAAATGAGATCAGTATTCCCTGTATTTTATACAAATTAGAATGAAAGGAGCAAGCAAAACCTTAACAATATAAACTAAACATAAAATGAATGCATGACTAAATATCTGGTCCTGTGGCTCAGTGGAGCCCGCAAGTCATTGCAGATGAAGTAAAACACTATTTTCTTATCATTGCCGTGTCTCTTTTCCAAATAAAGGAGCTATAACAAATTTAATGAACACAAAGTAGATGCAGTAAGTCAGTTAACAAACATTTATTGTCTACTATATGGTTGGTACTGAGCTAAGCCCTAGACTCAATCTTAGTAAGGACAGCTAATGCTATCTTATATATGAGGAGACTGCTGTTTAGATAGGGTAAATCTTTGCCCCAGATCACATACCTACCTAATGTTAGTTCCAGGATTAAGATTCGATGCTTTTTTTTTTTTTTTTAAATTCTCAATCTAGTGATCTTTCCACCAAATCACATAGCTACTGGTAATATCTCACTTAATAAAAACTAGCTAGCTAGCTAGCTAGATAATAGAAAATAAGAGAAATAGATTATAGGAAGACAAATGGATAGACAGAAATTTGATAGATATATCAAGAAATAACTACAAAACTTCACTGGATTGTTCAAGTGTGCTTTTCATACTCCAACCTCTTCATTATGGATATTCATTTCTAAATGTAGAGATCATAATAGATAAGACTACTTAACATATATAGGGAATTTTAAAGTTTGTAATACATTGGTATACATTATCTCACTCTTTCCTCATAAGATAAGTTTATGCTGTCAAAAGGACAAATGTGGAGTCACAGGAACTGAGTTCAAAGCAAAATCCTCACCTTATTTCTATATGACCCCAGCCAGAAAATATAAACTCATAAAATTTTGGGTTTGCTAATTGATTTTTTATATTTGCTTTTATTAACATTTCTTTGATTCTGATGTGTCTTGCTTTTTGAAATAACTAAGGTAATAAAGATCATAAAAGTTTAAGTCACTTGGACTGAGTCATGTAGCTTATATACTAGAACTGGATTTAAATATTCCTTATTCCAAATCCAAAACTACCAACCCACCATAAGGTATTAAATAATTTTATCATCTTACTTATTTTTGTTAACATTTTGTTTGTTACCAAGTACTTTTATTCACAAATGAATCATTTATTTTAATATTGTATTGTAATATTTAAAGTATACTTCTGTTCATAGGATCTCTAAGCAATAGGTTGAATAAATTTTATAAAATTTAATTTTAAGACTTCAAAACAAAGAATTTTAGAATTTGTGTCACCAAAGTGATTATAGATCTATCATGTAATAGAGATACTGTGAGTGACATACACGCACGTGTGGGAGAGAGAGAAAAAGTGGGGGGTCAGATAAGATTACTTGGCTCCTAACTACAGTCACATTATTTGGAAATTTTAGAGCCAAGATACCATCTTAAATCTTCCAACTCAGAATCAAGTGTGTATATTATTGTACCATGATGTCAACATTGCATTGAATGTTGACATTGGAAAGGACAATTAATATTATCTTCAAGAAACTTCTAACAGAACTAAAAGAATATTGAATGCAGCAACAACAAGATAAAGTGTCGATCAACTCTGATGGACTTGGCTTTTTTCAACAATCAGGTAATTCATGCCAATTCCAAAAAAAATGTGATAGAGAGAGCCATCTGTAACCAGAGAGAGGACTATGGGAACTTAGTATGAATCACAACATATTATTTTCAACTTTTGGTTGTTGTTTTCTTGCTTTTTTTATCGCTTTTTTTCATTTTTGGTCTGTTTTTTGTTGGAAATATATATAATGCAAATGGACATGTATAACAGATGTTGCATTACCTGCTGCCTGGGCAGAGGAAGGAAAGGAGAAAAAAATTGGAACACAAGGTTTGCAAGGGAGAATGTTGAAAACTATCTTTGCATATATTTTGAAAGTAAAAAGCTATAACTAAAAAAAAGAAACTTCTTTCAGAAGCTTTCACAGATGAGGCAACTGAGCTCAAGAAAAATGATGGTGACTTACTAAAGGTCATGTAACTAATTAATGGTAGATTCAGCAACACAATGCATGGTATATCATAATCTCTATACAGTAAAGCCACATGCAAAAAGAAACATATTGCACATGAATTGTCAACAATATATTAACAGTGAAATCTTTGTGGAAGGAATGTTGAAAAACATCATGAGATATAAAAACAAAGGGAAAGGAAAATTGGTCAAGTAGCTAGAGAAAGAAAAATAATTACTAGCAATTTGTGATACTTTAACATTTGCAAATATCTTTATACATATTATCTGATTTTAGCCTCACAACTTCTTTAGGAGGTAAGTTATATTTTATTCTCAGTTTGAAGATGATGAAATGAGGTAGGCAGAATTGAAATAACTTGTCCCAAATTACACAGGTTGGATTAGAAACCAAACTTTCCTATATTAATGACTTGCTTCACATTCACTTACTATAAATATAAAGTCAGATTAAACCAGGAAGCCTTCCTCCACACAAATAAAGTCAGATTTAAACAATTGGAAAAATATTAAGTGCTCTTGTATAGTTTGAGCCAATATAATAAAGATGTCAGTATTCCCTAAATTAATCTATTTATTTAATGCTATGCAAATCAGAGTTCCAAGAAACTATTTTAATGACCTAGAAAAAATAACAACAAAATTCACATGGAAGAACAAGAGGTCAAGAATTTCAAGGGAATTAATGAAAAAAAAATCAAATGAAGGTGGCCTAGCTATACCTGATCTAAAATATGTTAAAAAGCAGAAGTCACCAGAACCATTTGGTATTGGCTAAGAAATAGATTAGTTGATCAATGGAATCAGTTAGGTTCACAAGACAAAATAGTCAATAACTATAGCAATCTAGTGTTTTACAAACCCAAAGATCCCAACTTTTGGGATAAGAATTCACTATTTGATAAAAACTACTGGGAAAACTGGAAATTAATATGGCAGAAACTTGGCATGGATCCACACTTAACACCATACACTAAGATAGGGTCAAAATGAATTCATAATTTAGGCAGAAAGAACGAGATTATAAATAACTTAGAAGAACAAAGCATAGTTTACTTCTCAGTCTTGTGGAGGAGGAAAAAAATTGTGTCCAAAGAAGAGCTAGAGTCTATTATTGCTCACAAAATAGAAATTTTTGATTGTATCGAGTTAAAAACCTTTTGTACAAACAAAACTAATGCAAACAAGATTAAAAGGAAAGTAATAAACTAGCAAAACATTTTTACAATTAAAGGTTCTGATAAAGGCATCATTTCCAAAATATCTAGAGAATTGACTCGAATTTTTAAGAAATCAAACCATTCTCCAATTGATAAATCCAAATGATAAATGGATATGAACAGACAATTTTCAGATTGTGAAACTGAAACTATTTCCACTCATATGAAAATGTTCCAAATCACTATTGATCAGAGAAATGCAAATTAAGACAACTCTGAGATACCTCTAAACATCTGTCAGATTGGCAAAGATAACAGGAAAAGATAATGATGAATGTTGGAGGGGATGAAGGAAAACTAGGACATTGATGCATTGTTGGTGGAGTTGTGAAGGGATCCAACCATGCTGGAGAACAATCTGTGACTATGCTCAAAAAGCTATCAAACTGTGCATACCCTTTGACCCAGCAGTGTTACTACTGGGCTTATATCCCAAAGAAATACTACAGAAGGGAAAGGGACCCACATGTGCAAAAATGTTTGTGGCAGCCCTTTTTGCAGTGGCTAGGAACTGGAAAATGAATGGATGCCCATCAATTGGAGAATGGTTGGGTAAATTGTGGTATATGAATGTTATGGAATATTATTGTTCTGTAAGAAATGACCAGCAGGATGAATACAGAGAGGCTTGGACAGACTTATATGAATTGATTCTAAGTGAAATGAGCAGAACCAGGAGATCATTATACATCTCAACAACAATACTGTATGAGGATGTATTCTTTTTTTTTTAAATAGCCTTTTATTTATAAGTTCTATGTATGGGTAATTTTACAGCATTGACAACTGAAAAACCTTTTGTTCCAATTTTTCCCCTCCTTCCCCCACCCCCTCCCCTAGATGGCAGGATGACTAGGAGATGTTAAATATATTAAAGTGTAAATTAGATG